>NC_136996.1:5255000-5410000 GCF_032717465.1 Coenobita brevimanus | reverse complement strand
ATGGGTTTTATTCTTTAACAAGACTAAAACTGCAATTTCTCTATCTTTAGTGAGGAATAATAATTAGCTAGAATTTGGCGCTGTTGTTGAAGAAGTGATGTGGAAAACATGTAGAGCGGTAGTGGGGTGTTTTTCTGCCACTGAGCTACGTGAAAGAGACTGGACAAGGTCGAAGATCGGGGCCAAGTTAAGCTGAAAAAACTATAGTGCAAGATGTCAACGCTGATCCTCTGACTGCACACTGGGTAATGATAAAATGAATGACTGTGTGAGAGAAAGGAATGAAAGAGTAATGAGAGGTGCGGAAAGAGAGAGAGGGAGAGCACAAGATAGTGGTGGAGGCGAGGCGCAGCGTGAGAACGGCCTGGCTATGTGGCATCCGTAAACATCTGTTGCGTCGCTACCGTCGACCTCAGCATTTCTCTTCGTGACTCGAGAAAGAGTGAAAAATCATAATTATCTTCTCAGTGGAGTCGCGCTGCTAATTTCCAGGTCGAAAATGGGCAGGATTGAGCCAACATTCCGTGCAGCGTGCGGAGAGAAGGAACGAAAACCAAAGAAAACTACTTGGGAATAATGCTTATCGACTGCGCGAGTCAAAGGCAGACAACCGATAATTACCAGTTTATAATCTTCCCTTAGAAAAAGACACGGAACAATCGAAATTAAGTTCAGGTCCCTAACTGTGCTGCTGGGTAAACAGGGACATAAGGGAAACAAACTTTGTCCAAGAGTCTGACAGGCCCAGAAATCGAACTAGGGTTATTCCAGTTGCGGGCTGGATGTGCTAACCATTACATCACCGACTCCCCGCGTAGACGGATCTTAGAGGTGCAGCGCCACACGACCTGACTCTATGCTGCCTTGGCTTCTGGGTGGCCGGGTTCACCATCCCACACAAACACTCCCACAAACCAACTCATTCTGTTGCACAAACGCAGGAACAAAACTCCTTACCATTGTCTTAATTATGGGCATTTCATCTAAGTAATGTTGTTCTGAAATAGCTGTAAGAGATGTTTGCGAGAAATATCTGCAAAGAGATGTTTGTAAGGAATATTACAGAGTGACGTACGTGCAGGAAGACGGTGCAATTATCTTGATGCTTTGCTGCTGTGAGAGAGGATGTGGTAACCAGACAGTCACAATACTTCCTACAAACCATTAGGTTAAACCAAGACTAACACGAACCAGAACCTGGACCAAATCCAGTTGATACTCGATATTCAGGCTTTGTGCTGTAACTTTTGATTACGTGAAGGCGGTGTTGTCGGATACCATAATCTCAAGATCTGCGGTATGGTATGAAGACAGGCTTAAATGTACAAGGAAAAAAACAGACGGAATACGTGCAGAGGCAGCCATTAACAGCCCCGCAATCTTAAAATCCCGTTGAACGAGAGAACGTGATAAGTTAGCGCAAGGCAGTAAATACAATGACTAGGGGAGTACCAGTACGGTGATGCCCTCCAACGCTGAGAGGAAATAACCGGGAACCTGTGTCAGCTCTCTCTCCCGCCGGTGTCGACCACCAACTCAAATTAGTGCCCTGGGGCGGGTTGAACTCCTGGTTGTAAAATTTCCAGCATCTCGCGGGGACCTTTTGACCTCCTATCCTCCGTGATGGATTTTCTCACCAGCTGTGATTCCCGAGACCAGCACCGCGCCTTCCGTGACTACGACACCCCCGGGGCTTTCTCAGGGCCTTTCACTTCCCCCTCCACGGCCGCTTTTTGCCAGGTCTTTTGGTAAATCAGATGATCACCAGGCTGCTCTACCTTCATTGTTCACGTCCCCTTGATTCTTCACGTGATGATCCTTGTGAGGGTGGACTGCAGCGGACGGGTTAGAAAGAGTTTTGGGCCCCTCCTCCTCCTCCTCCTTCTCCTCCTCCTCCTGCCTCGGCCACAGCAGCACTCAGGGACGTGGGAGCGTGAACTCTCGCCTCCACCACACCACGCTCTGCCCCAGCCCTCATTTCCACAAGTTCAGCCTAATAAACACCATTGTTTTACCGACTCTTCTATATTTCATATGGGTAACCGAAGCACTATAATAGTTTTTTTTTTTTATTTATCACTGTTTCTCTTATTAAGCAATAATTATTTTGTATGGCTAAACGAATCAGTATCATTTTTACTTGTTCTGTGTAGAGAAGTAAGTACCCTTCGATATTTTAGCTTAAGATTATCCCACTATAAACTACCACTCACCTAAAATAGCTGTGTGTGATGAGGAACTCTTTATGGCTCTAATGTTATATATATCGTGTGCCAAAAATAGAACGTCATGGAAGGTAATTATCATTCATTGAACCCAGTTTGCAAGTCCAAATTATTACACAATATAATTAGCTAAGCGAGTCGAAGGGCTATTACATCGCACAACTTTCTATTTTCCTTCTCCATAAGTTAGAGCATTGGCTTGACTCAAGTTATCATGTGTCGGCAGCTGAGGCTATGATAAACCAGATCTGAGGATATGGGAATTGGAGAAGGAAAACTGGGTGTGTCAGTACCCACCAAGCTTACGGTACTTTATAACGTATGATACTGAAGGCGAAACTATTAGCCCTCTCATAATTAGGACACCTCCAGTCTTCCACTATGCTTTAGCTAACGCCTGACGAATCTGTTCAGCTAGAAGTGATTTATAGGAGTCTGGGCGTTCATTTGGCGTCTGGTAAATCATGAACGTGTGCTGAACATCAGGGGAGACCAAGCAGCTTCTACAACAGGTTATACAAGTTAGGATCACCTGTTGCCCAATTAAGTGAAAAGCAAAAAGCACATAGCAGAAGCCAATCTGACATCAGCATCAGCAACCTTGAGAGGGAAGGCGGTTGAAGCATATGGCACCGTAGATCAGTCATACGAGATGAAGGCTGTCCTAATATTTCCGAAGGTGAACAGGAGCCGTAATTAGAGAGCCCGGTAGTGGGTAATGAGAGGGAAAATGATATCTGGAGAAAATCAGAGACACCAGGACGGCCCTCAGGCAAATTACCAGCAGCCTCGTAACATAGGGGGAGAGAGAATTACATGTTGGCCGGCAAGGTAAATGTGTAATTACGTGATATAGGTTCTTTACAGGCTCCCCTCCTCTCCCCCTCCACTCCATTCCTTCCCACCCTCCATTCTGCCTCCTACCTCTCCCACTCCCCACATCCCACTCCCTCTACCCTATCCCTCTCCCCTCCTTATTGGTTCTTTACGGGTTCCCCTCCCCCTCCTTCCCGCCTTCCTTTACAGCCTTCTTCCCCCCTCCCTCTCCTCTCCCCTCTGCCTTCCCCCTTCCCCTCCCTTACCTTAACTGCCTCCTGTGGGCCCCAGGCAAGGAACTTCACCCCCAGAAAAGCTAATACTCAACACCTTCAGTGCGATGACGTATTTTATATTTGTTCTTGCCAATCTCCAAGCAGTTTTACTCTTCTTGCGATGGAGTTTACCTAATCGAGGGGTTAGATATCGCCTTCATTAACCCCTACCCTACCGAGGGACTCTCCTAAGCTGCACAGAATCCGAACAAAAGAAAATTAGGTCATCGTAGCGAACATAGTAATCTTTTTATGACACGCCTGCAACATACTAACCGGACCCTGGACATCCCCACGGGCACCAGAAGTCTCATACATCTTTTTCCTGCATGCGTCTATCACAGCAAAGTCTGAAAATACGTGGCAAACCACTTGCGCTTAACTGCTGGTGCGGCCGCAAGCACTCAGTAATTATATGATATCAATAATTCACTAATAACCTCCTGCTACACGAAGTGGCTTTGCAACCAGGTTTTGTGGGTGGGTCGGCGTGTGAACCAGAGGCATCGCTGTCGTGGGAACACCGCCAGGCTGTTTTGTCTTGTCAGGAGTTCAGCAAGTATATATGAGGTAGCACAGGTCTGGGTGTGGACAGTCAGGGTAGAAAAACGGTAACAACCCGTTCCACTGTATTGTTTTTGTTGAAGCATTCGTTTCGATGTGGGCAGTGATGGTAAATATTGAAAATGTAACTTATAGACCCATTTTATTCTTTCGAGGTCTAGGGGTTCGAGGCAAAGATACTGTAGTCGAGTATATTTAAGAGTAGATGACTAGCCAACTTCCCCTGGTGACAACACATGATCGAATGGCCTCTTGTCTCCTTTTGGGGCTCGAACCAACAGAATGCCCTCACAGGGGCGTTCTACCCACTAAACCACCGGGCAGAGTAAAATGTTAATATATGCAGACACTATGTTACACACTGCATTTCATAATCATAACATGACAATATTCGTTTCTTACCCTGTCAGCTTCTTCGACGACGATTTTCTTCTTAGCCCTATCAACTTCAATGACAATTTTTTTCTTAACCAAATAACTTCTTTGGTGATTTTCTTTCTTTTCTTTTATCCTATCAGCTTCTCCATGGACCATTTCCTCTTATTACACCATCAGCTACTTCATTTTTCCCTCTCATTCTTTGCCAGTCTTCGGTGTCCACGTGTGTCTGCGAGTCACTGGGCCCGAAGCGCCTCTCCATCACTACTAACACCGCAACAGTGATTTTCTCCCACGCCCCCGCCAGGTAGCACTCAGGTGTCCAGAAAAAACACGGACAGCAAGACCCATCCCCACCCACCCACCCACCCATAGCCACCCCCACCCACCCACAAACCCACAGCCATCCTCACCCACACACCAACCCATAGCCACCCCCACCAACCAACACACCCACAGCCACCACTCAGCCTCCCATGCACCTCCTCCCTCACCTACCCACCTTCTCCTGTCCTCACAGCCACCCACCCAACCAACCCAGCCCTCACGCATCTACCACCACTTAACCAACCACACCCACTCTCACCCACCCAACCACTCCCTTTCTCACCCATCCACCCCAACCAACCCCTTCCTCAGCCACCACCCACCCTCTCACCCACGCCCTCCTCATCGCTCCCGGGTAACAATAATTTCTTGCTCCGATCTGTGTCCCCCGTGAAGGTATGTCTTTATCTCCTCACCAGTGTAACAGCACCCCAAACACACTGGCCCTGTTGGTCAGGTGTGATGTGGAGTGTGTTGTGGTGTGGTGTGGTGTGGTGTGGTGTGGTGTGGTGTGGTGTGGTGTGGTGTGATGGTGCAAGGAAGCGCGACTAGGAAATGCAAACCCCTTATATTTTGTTCTTACTACCGCAAGACAATTTTATTCAGCTTAGGAGAGACTTTTCGGACTGAAGGAGTTAGATACGGGATTCATTTACCCCTTCACTATAAAAGCTCATCAGGCGCATTGCTAAACCAGGACCGGCAATGTCGTCTGTCTCGGAATTTCCCTTTGAGTGAATCTTAAAAACTTGCAAAAAAATTACTTTGTCGTTGAGTTGGGTGGGAATGCAATGTCAGTAGAGTAATAAAATGGTAAGAGGTGCATTTTACGAATTGTCAATGGTTACTGAATGCCAAATATATGTTTTGAAAGAACTAAACAGATCAGGAAGGCGACTAGAGTACTGTATCTAGTTCAGTGTATATTCGGCCAAACTTTTCTGCCCACCTTATCAGTGTTATTTAAAATGACAGGAAATTACAAATCCTTGCGTCTGTAGGTAAAGCTATACTGTATCTACTTCCTAATATAACCCAGATAGATATTCATGTTGTAACTATTTAATCGTGAGTAATCTGAAGTTTATTGCATTTCCTTCCTAATCTAATCCAGACTGATAGCCATGCTGTAACCAATTAATCGTGAGTGACCTGATGAAAAGCTATACACAGGAAGTTCCTACCTCCTCTCCAACCCCCGTCGTGATCGACCTGCCTGACTCATTCTGTTGCAAGAACTTGTGTGAACGCCTTTTTATGCGCAAGGTTAATCACTTCAATGCGGGTGACGTCCTTTGTTACTCATGCTACTACCAGACGATTTTATTCAGCTAAGGAAAAGCTTCTCGCACTGAAGGGGCTTAGTGTGACTGTATATAACACCCTATAGTTTGAAAAGTCTGTTCTAAGCTGAGTAAAATGGTCGAGATGTCAAGAATTACATGAAAGACATTCCCTGGCTCTATAAATTATGCCAACTCCCCATGTAGAATAACTGCAAGAGAACTTCAGTAACGCAAAACCAGAAAAAACATCAGAAATATGATTATAAGTGCAGTGTTTAAAAGGAAATGTTTAATCCAGTTTAGGAAGTAGCCCAAAAACTGACAGAGAACCTTCAGATGCGCAAAAACACAGAACAAACATAACAATTAGGTTGATACATATTGCAAATTTCAACAGACGCAAAAACAGATTAAACACAGGAATTAGGTTTATAAATATTGGCTTTTTCTCTGAGACCGCTAGCGTGTTTGCGGTGACGAGGATCTCACTCCCAAACTCTCAGATACTAAATTGTAGGCTTCGTGCGCTGACCATCCAGTGGCGAGTACAGTAAATAATGCTTGTGGTTTGATGGAGAGACAAAGGCTTTCGTAATCCACAGTCGTGCAAGCAGGTGGAACATCTGGCAAGCACCAGAGAGCCGCTATAAATCTGTGACCAACCCCGGCTGAATCGCTCCCACCCCTGAAAATCATTCCAGTATAAAACCACAGTAGCCCCAGGCAGCGGCCGGGCATCTCCGTCTTCAGTACTCATCCTACGGCTCCCACGACGCCAGAGAGATGGAGGGAGGGAAAGGAGGAAAGGAGAAATATGGGCGGGGGAGGGAGAGAAAGAGAGAGGGAGAGGAGGAGGGGGCGAGGAGGGAAAAAGAGAAGGCGAAGAGGGGAGGAAAAGACGAAGATGAAGAGGGGGCGAAAGGGAGAAAAGAGAGGGTGGGGTGGGAGAAGAAAAGTGGGTGAGGGGGGGAGAAGAAGAGGGGGGGGGCAAGAAGAGAGAAAGTGAGGGGATACGAAGAGGGGTACAAGGGGATGATACGAAGAGGGGGAGAGGGGTAGGGGAGATAAAGAGGGGGAGAGTAGAAGAATGACACCGGGCCATTAACCCCTTGAGTATCATGACGTCATTTTGTTTTTTGTTTTTGGTATCTACAGTTCACTTTACTCTATCTGGGAAAGACAAGAAAGACCGCTTGTACTGAAGGGGTTAAGGAAGGCTATATCTTACTTATCTATTTCCATAATCCTCCCCTATTCTAACACCTCCAGTTCTTAAAGTCTATCCTAAACTAAACAGAACGTCAGGAGATCGCAAGAATTAATTAAGGACGCCATCGAAGTGAACGAGTTAATCATCATAAATCTCGAAGGAAGTAATTTACATAGGAATGAGATCAGGCGAAGTTGCTGGGATGCCACGAACGCCTGTAAAGATATAAGGGGTCAAGGAGAGCCGTCTGCAACGCCTATAAATAATGAGCTATCACTTTATCACTGTGTCGTAGGCTTGCATGGTCAGGACTCTTGAAAGGCCCAAGCAAAACACTACGCGCGCGCACACACACACACACACACACACAGGTACTAATGGAGAACCCGTTTGCTTTCGTGAGAGTGAATTCCAGTGCCAGTGCCATGAGTCTAATATATAAAGCGAAGGGTGTGTGTGTGTGTGTGTGTGTGTGTGTGTGTGTGTGTGTGTGTGTGTGTGTGTGTGTGTGTGTGTGTGTGTGTGTGTGTGTGTGTGTGTGTGTGTGTGTGTGTGGCCTAAAAGAATGGCCATAGTTTTCTTATCACGAAAAACGAAATTTTGCACAGCGATAAATCCGCTCTGGGCAGCGTGGGACTCCTCAGGTACCTCTGCTAATCATCAATAAATCATACGTAAAAAACAATCCGAAACTGTAGAAAAAATACGAGAGTAGATGTACATCCGCAGCATCTCCTCAAGAAGCTAAGATTAAAAATTCGGAAGAGGCCAGAAAACGTGTGGAGAAGAAAAATACTTTGATTAATACCTGTCGACTGAACGAGAGTCAGTGAGGCAGACAGTCAATCTTTATTAGTTTCAAATCTTTCTGCAGTGGTTGGTTTACATTCAGGTCCTTAGTAATGGATTTTGTTTACTACAGGATAAATTTTCGAAACTGGAGATGTTATTTAAGGATGTACTTTGGAGACTGAATAAAGTAAAACCTTCGTTAACCTCTCCAGCACAGCAGGTTTTTCTTAGCTTGAGTAAAAAAGGCTGTAAAAGAGTATCAAGAGGAATAAAAATGAAGTAATTATAGTGAATATGACCACGGACAAGAGAGGGAAACAAAATACGTGGTGGATACGGCCAGAGCGATGCAATTGGGAAGTTACACAACGAACCAAGAGTCGAGGTATAGGAGAGATATTTGTGGGAGACGGTCGGGGCAGATAGGAAGAGACTTGATTATAGTGCTGGCGAGAATTATTGCACTTGAACAAGGCTAGTAATTGATTAATGGCTTTGATACATACAGAACATTAATCCTATATTGCCCTCGTCGTGAGAGTGTCTGGTCCTCTTTCACTGCTAGGTTAATTATGTGTGATATCAGCCAGGTGAGAGAGCTCCGTGGACTTGAGGAAAGGGTTTTGTGAGATCGAGGAAGGTGTTCGTGAGATGGAGGAAGCGTTGTGTGAGCTGGAGAAAGGATTGTATGAGCTTGAGGTAGGACTGTGAGCTATTGGAAGGATTATGTGATGAGGAGGAAGGTTTGTCAAGCAGGGTGGAGCTGGGGGAAGGGTTGAGTGAACTGGAAGAAGGATTGCTAGAGTCAGAAGAAGGACTGTGTTAAGTGAACTGTAAGACGGGTTGTGAGAGTCAGAGGAAGGACTGTGTGAGGTGGAGGAAGAACTGTGTGAGTTGGAGGAGGGGCCTGGTGAGCTGGTGATAGGACTGTGTGAGTCAAAAGGGTTGTGTGAGCTGCAAGAAGGATTCTGTGAGCTGGAGGAAGGGTTTTGTGAGCTGGATGAAAGTCTGTGTGATCTGAAAGAAGAATTTGTGCAAGGAAGAAGAAAGAAGGCTGAGGATTACGCCTATCCACAGCACGAGTCATTACGACAGAGTGTAATTTTGCTAGGTCCCAATTTTTCCCTAGAATACGGTCTCCACTAGTCATCTTACATCCAGGTTCCTAGTTGTACTGTTGGATGAACGAGAACAACGGGAAAAGAAATTGTTCCCTAGAGTCTCAAGGCCCTAGAATCGATCTCGGGTCCTTCTAGCTGCGAGGTGAAAGTGCTAACCAATGCACAACCAGGTAGACTGTGTGAGGTGAAGGGGCAAGTTTGAGGCACGAAATGGAGGTTCATGGGGCGATACGAGCGAGCCCTTCACACGTGCATCTCAGCATTGGTCAATAGATTCAGACACAGCTAATTATGATCGGTACATAGATTGCCTGATGTACTTGCTGAGCCGATAAGGGGAACGGGCCAATTGAGGAGAAAGCTTCATCGCACTTGCATACTCTCTCTCTCTCTCTCTCTCTCACACACACACACACACACACACACACACACACACACACACACACACACAAACAAACAAACCCACATTCACAGGGGCATACACAGACCCCAAATACACACACACACACACACACACACACACACACACACACACACACACACACACACACATCCACAAACAAACCCACATTCACAAAGCACACACACACCCCAAACAGGTACACACCCAGAGCCACAACCACACAGGCACGCACTCACACCGATCATTACCGAAGAGACAGAGAAATATAGCATACAGGAGAGGGGCTGCAGCTTCCAAGAGGAGGGTATAGAGGGCGGGAGGAGAGAGCGAGAGAGGGACGCCCCAGGGTGTGGATGGAGGCTGGAGTAACAGTGAGCTCGGCCACGGTGGGAACGAGGTAACCTGGGTCGCTCAGTGCATCACCTCCACCACTACCTCCACCACATCTGTGCCCCCCTTCACTCTCACACCAGCACCAGCACCAGGCACTATTACCATCATCATTACCTCTCACCACCACCATTTCCTAACATCATTACTATCACCATTAAGAGTCAACAGTACCATCACCAACACCTCTCTTCCCTCATTACCAGTCACCACTACCATTACTAGGCACCATTATCATCACCACCTCCGGTCAATATTCTTTCAGCATTACCAGAACCATCATTTCTTTGCACCTCTTCACTGTCACAGCGTCAATCACCATTACCATCACAAAGAAGTATTACCGTCACCATCATTTCTCTGCCTTCCTTCATCCTCAAGACGTCACCATCACTAGTCACAACTGCCATCACCATCATCAATCACCACTGCCTACACCACTACCATCATTATCACCAGTCAATACTTCTCAAAACTACCTCATATGCGTGTCACTTTGCTTCTTATCAGCCACCACATTGTCCGTACACCATTCTACCATCACCACAACCAATCACTACACATACCACTTATTGCCAGAAATCACTGTCACCACCCCTCCTTACATGTCACATACCAATCACAACTCTGCCATCACCAATCCATATCACCATTAACTACTTCACTCACCACCCTCCACCACTCTTCTCACCATCATCACAATATGTCACAACCAAACACCACTCCACCATCAGCATTAGTCACCACCATCACAACTTACTACCCGCATCATTATTTTTATTCAGTGCATGTCGCCACTACCGCCACCATGTATCACTTTTCACATTATCATCAACAACAACGACAACAACAGTAGAAGCAACAACAACAACAAAACAAGATCATTATCATCATCACCTCAACCCTAATTCCCACATTTGAGATGAGGTCCTTTCTAAGTTTTATGAAGATCATTTGTTGTTAAAGAAAAAATAGTAATTAAAAAAAAAAACATACTATAGCAGAGAAGAGTCTGAGGAAGCTTGTTTTTATATCCCTCAGACCATCATTCTGTCACTGAATTAACTCCTCCTGAGATAGCCAGAATAATATAACACGTAATCATACTGAAGGGGTTAATAGAAGCTCCAATAAGGTATGATGAAACGAGCCCAAGCCAATTAGAAACAAATGTGACCATGAAAATAAGACAGACAATAACTAACTAATTAATGTTTCGAGCAAATAAGAACCCAACTTCATTTCAGAACCAGGAGTCATATATCTTAGTAATGGCTTGCTGATGCCTGGTAAGGAAGCATCAGCAACAAGACTGGGTTATAACACATTAAGCTGAGGCAGACATGATGAAGTAACCCTTATACTCCGAGAGGTCACATAGGAGTAAAAGCGTCTGACGGTAGCAAGAAGAAAGCAGTTTTGATATCCGACGATCTCAAGAAAATGCCAGGCTGTTCTTGAAGACTTAGAACACGAGAGGCCATGAAAAAGACTAATAAATTCTACTGGAAGCAAGACTAAGATAGGTCTGATTTCTTTACGTCCTTACAGGGTTAAAAGGTACCTTACATTTGCAGTACCTTTGTTAATGAACTTCTTCGATAATGTACAAAATTGATAAACAAAGATACGTTATGATTATACATGTGGTGTTTGCACTTAGAGAGAGAGAGAGAGAGAGAGAGAGAGAGAGAGAGAGAGAGAGAGAGAGAGAGAGAGAGAGAGAGAGAGAGAGAGATTTATGTGATATTTATGGTTCTGTTGCAACAGTTCGACCATTAACAATACACTGGTAACAAATAAAGACTATACCATTCTATTTTACCATTGTACAAATTAATACACATATACCCAGGTTCGTCAGAGTGTTGCGAATCGTCAATAAATGAGGTGCGACCATAGAGAGGACAGATGTAGTGCGATGTAATTACGAAGGGCAGGAAACCCAATTGGTGCTGGGGGTGGCAGTGGTAGGGTTACTGACACCACAAATTTACCTACAACCTCCTCCATCGTCCATACACAGACTGGGAAGAACGTAACATGAACACAGGTACATATGAAGGTGGTTTATCACCTTGGGACAGGTGATGTGTTCCAATGGTTGATTCTTGTCACCTCCAGATGTTTTGATTCTTGTAGAGAAGGGGTTAATGAAGCCTAATTGAGCCATCCATTTCGTTATAAACAGAGGAGTACAAAAAAGTACATAGGAAAGCAAACAGAAACAGGGCTGATTGTTCTTTCATGGTTGTTTGTTACTGACGAGACTATGACCATAATACTCACATGTACTTTTGTGAGTTTAAGAGAAGGAAAATAATGCAAGAAAACCCCCCTGCTCACCAAAGTCTGTTCTGAGCCAAATAACGCCATCTGGAGATACTGAGAATAAAATGAAAATGACGTCCCGGGGCTAAAGACATTATTGACGACGCAGTATTATCCGCAGCTCCTTAAAGCAACCACACACTGGCAGATGTGAAAATGGCCTGAACTCAGCTATATATGGCTGTACTATAATAATTCGAATTGCTTGGTGATCCAATAAATAATGCCGCGAACACAACATTCACAATGAATAATTATGTGGACACTTTAATAATGGAAGTTGTTATGCGCCATAATAAATAATAAGCCAGGGAACGATGAAAAATCTCGTGCTTCCATTATATTATAAGGTAGCCGGCACGCGGGCATGAGGAGCGGTGGCGGGTCAGGCAGACGGGTCGTGACCTGGCCAGGCACAGCGGGTCACACGGGTGGCTACCGGGGGTCACACGTACACGCACACGCACACGTACACACACACACTCACACACGCACACACACACACACGCACGCACACATACACCTTCTCCAAGGCTTCACACAAGCATGTACACCAAACTGCAAGAACCACGCACAAGCACCTAGTTTTCTCCGTACGTGGTTTATAAATGCAGGCTCATATACTCTCATGGAGGGTAGACACGCACAGACACACTTAACTGCCTCACAAGCCTAGCGGGTTCAACACAGCATCATGTGGAACAGTCTCAAATACAGGTCTCTCCTCCAGCCCTGACTTGCAGTACATACTGTATCATACTGCTCTACAACCATCATATCCAACACCGTGAATGTATATGTATTAATGTCAACGACTCACTATTAGATGTACAGACTATGTAATGCGGGGAAATAGCAAGCTCTGCCCTCCAAAGTGCTACAAATTTCGTGGTGCTCCAATAATTAAAGTATCATAAACATGGTAGATCGTGGGCCATCCTATGTCTACGTGTGCAATGATGGAACATTCCTGCATGAAACACGACCCTGTCTAATTAAGTGGGACTGAGCCTGGCAAGCACTCTGCGTTTGATAGCGGCAGAGGCTCACACGCAGCCACAGCCACAGCCTGCTGCATCTCCATGGCCACACCACGCTGGACTGTCCTGTCCGGGTGAAGGGGCAAAACAATGATGGAGTCTTGCCAAGATACTCGTCAGCTGAAATCAAATATGCTAATTCACAACATGGATGTGACGGAACGCAGCACTGAGCCCAGCATATTCCTTTTATGTGTCCGAGGACAGAAGAAGAAACATGTAGATTTAATAAGCAAATACGAGAACACCGAGGCACTCCCTGTTATATATGAAACTCCATCACAAAGCGAACAGCTTTGTCGGATTAAGTGTAAAACGGTAATCAGACAAAAAGCAGAGGAATAAAAGGTATTGCTTGGCTTCTAAATTGCCTCTGAAGAGAAACTGGTTTACCCAAAAGATTACTATACTCATTTTACACCAACTTGGGCACCAGTTTCATCAACCGTGTCATCAATACAAAAAAAAACACAGTTTCCTGGTCTACCTCCTGTTCCAGCAAATGAAAGGGATTAAAAATGAATGAAAATAGACATATGAAATAGTCAACTTCACATATGATTCAAAGACTGCCGGGGAACAGAGTGTCACTGGCACATGAAGGCTTTTGCTAAAGCATCTTTATTTTTAAGTGACTGAGTGAGTGAGTCAGGTGGTAAGCATTAAATCTTTCTTTACTTTTTATCAGCTTCAGGAAACTTGATTCTCGTACACATATCCAGTTAGGCACATCTCTCTCTCTCTCTCTCTCTCTCTCTCTCTCTCACACACACACACACACACACACACACACACACACACACACACACACACACACAACCAGCTTCTCGTCCTCATTTCTCCCCATCTCACAGCTTTGCTGTTTCATCCACAAATAATCACACTTCTTCCTCTTTTCAGCTTATCACCTCTATCTGTTCCTCAACTCATCCTCTCACTGATTCCTTTAAAAATCAAGAATCACGTTTCTTTCTCGTCTCTACCTCATCAGTTCATTTATCTTCCTCTTTGTTCAATCTCTTTTTTAACTGCCACGCTGACCAGTATCACGCTTCTTCCTTCTCTCTGTCTCATTTACTCATCCATCAATGCACGTCACTCACGAATAAAGAATCATCCTTTCTTCCGCTTCCCCATCCACTCATCCAATCACTCATCCTCATACCAGCTTCATCTGTTCTTTAATCTTTTGACTGTGACATATGAAGCTCACAATTTTACATGCTGATTCTGACAATTTTATGCAGTTCAGAGGAATTCGCATCGGCCTTAGGGTTAAATTTTTGGTCGAGTATCGCTATGGCTAAGAATTAAAACTTACTCATGAGTGTGTAAGAAACGGAATCTAAAAACGAATGTAGGGAAGAGTAAAGTGATGGTCTTTGAGAGAGGTGAAGTCAGTGAATGTACAGCGAGGTTGGATGGTGAGGAATTGGAAAATGTGAGTACGTTTAAGTACTTGGGTAGTGTGATGAGTAAGGATGGAGGTTTGGAGGGTGAAGTGCTTGAAAGGGTACAGCAGGGAAGAAAGGATGCTGGTTCTTTGAAAGCAGTGATAAGAAACAGGGAAGTGAGCATGGAAGTGAAAAAGTTACTACATGACAGTATTGTGATACCAACTCTAACGTATGGAAGTGAAGCTTGGACGTTGTTGGAATGACACAAGTCAAGAGCGAGAGCAGTGAAAATGAGTTATTTAAGAGGAGCCTGTGGAGTCACATGGAGAGACAGGCTGACGAATGAGGATATAAAGAAGCGTTGTGGTGTGGATGTGGATGTGATAGGAAGCGTTATGAGGAACACACTGAGGTGGTTTGGCCATGTGGAGAAGATGGAGGGTGAAAGACTGACGAAGAGAGTGTATGTGAGTGAGGTGGAGGGGGGAAGAGGGAGGGGGAGGTCGAGGATGAGATGAAGGGATGGGGTAGAGAGGTATAAGAGAGAGGGGAGTGTGAGTTGGGAGCAGGGCAGTGAAATGGCGGGGGACAGGGCGACATGGAGGCGATTTGTTTGTGGCCACCCCAAACGGGATTGAGGCGTCTGGCAACAGATAGATAGATAGACTTTTGCTGGCCCGAGATTGCTTTATTCATCTCTCTCTCTCTCTCTCTCTCTCTCTCCATTTTTGCCATTTCTGCTCTGTCTGGCCTTTAAGCTGCCACTCACCGATACATAGCCTACCCAGTTCCCCCCTCCCCCTCTCTGTCTCTATCACACACACACACACACACACACACACACACACACACACACACACACACACACACACACACACACACACACACACACACACACACATTCCCCACCTGTCGGACTGGTCGTTTGTGGTCTCCACTTTGCGAACACCGTGATAGACCACAACGATCGGAGGCAATCACGAGATAATTCGCTCTGACCTGGATCCCTGTGGAGCCCTCAGAGGTGAAAACATAAAGATCTTCTCTCTCTCTCTCTCTCTCCCTACCTGGTTATTCAGACGTCCCATGGCACCCTAATCCCCTAAGGAGGCTGTTGGACTGCAGGAGGACCACTTACGCCTGCAGTCCACTGGGTTTACGCTTCAGATGAGCCTGGACCCACCATAATATCATCATTATTTACTTCGAAATCTACAAATGGGAAAATTATGCTCTTTTTACAGATACTTTCTTTACTGAGAATATACACAAACGTCTGTCGTAACTTCTACATCTTCTCAATATGCAAGAATTCCATAAGCTGATATATATCTTCCATTCACGAATAAACTTTCTTCACGATCAGCTCTAGTAACTTAGAAATATATTAGCAGGAAAGACAAGGAGGATTTAGAGTCTTTTCGTGTCCTTTGTATTTTCTGTAAAAGTCTATCAGTGTTACCCAGCGAAAACTACCACACAACTAGAATTTTTTCTGGAAGAAGGAGAAGAGGACTAGAGTGCTGAGTTTTCCCACACCTCTTGTTTTTCCTGTAAGGATAAATTTATGAGAGTGAGGTGATCCTAAGGCCAGTATTTCAGTTGCAGGGGAGGCTTCATAGCGCCTCTTCCTCAGCGATTTATTTTGTTTATTACTCATTGGCATTCTCTTGTGTACTTATATAGCTCTCATGTCCATTTATATAGTTTTAATATCGACACAAAAGAGGATATTAAGGTGTAATGCGTAGAGTAAATCGCTAAGGAATATGAGGCTACGAATTATCGGATCCGACAGGTAAAGTAAGTGAGTCTTTTACGCTAACGCAGATAAAAAACATATGTACCTTGCCCCAGCCTCTAAAAATGTAGGTTGACTTCTCTGATGCAAGTGTTCTCTGTAGGAAATGTACCGGGTATGCTTATTAGGGTTGCAGCCAATCTAAGTTCATCATTCTGGCGTTGCTTTCACCTTGTGGTTGGTAACACTGCCTGGGGTCAAACGAGATGCTGAGTCTGGGAAGATGCTGAGAAAACTTCCCAGTAAATAAAGCGCTGTCTTTGTAGAGCCCCGCACACTTTTGTCTCGGAATTGGGTGCGGTATTCAGACAGCAGCTTAATCTCTTGAATCCCACGACGTAATCTGGTGATCTATTTTTACTATTTTCAGATTATTAGGTTGATGGAGACTTTAATTGGGAGGGTATGAATAAAACCTACATAAATCCCTTCACTATTGCAGATCCTTCTTAAGATCAATAAAATCGCCTGGAGACAGCACTAATAATAAGAAAATCGTCTGATCAAAGAGATGAAACAATTCTTCCTGTAAACACGTCTTCGTAGTGGTTAAATATTATCGTGAATCACATAATTTTGCAGTAATTTTCACGTTATTATTCGCTTTAGTTTCAGTGTTAAGTGCTTGTTAGACGTACGAACTGAGAAAAAAGCATAAACAAACGATCTAGTTCCAGTAAATGGATACAATTCTTCCATTTCAGCCTCTCACAGCATAGTAACACTGTAACATCAAGACACATAATGGACGCTGAAGTTCCAGTCCAAAGTATTATTGCTGTGCTTTACTAATTTAACCAAAAAAATGTAATTCGGTGATGTCATGCTTGGGATCCTCTAAGGGGTGACATAGGACAAAACTCAGAGGTAATGATAAAATGATGTCATGTTAAGGGTGCTCTAAGGGAGGGTCTAAGACATATCTGAAAGGCAATAATACGATGATGTTATACGAAGAGATTACATAAGACACAACCCAAAGGCGATAATACGATGATGTCATAACTTAGGGTGCTCCAAAGTATGATATAAGGGAGGACAACACTCACGCTGTAGATAAGACGAGTGCAGAGAAGGAAAGATCCGGGTGTATGAGACGCCTTCCCTTGTCCTGCCAACGTTCTACATACGGTCCACATAAGTTCTACATACTGTGCTCTATTTTCATAATGATGTAGTAATAGTTGTAGCCTCAGATTCATTTGATATGTGAACCCAGTGGACTGCAGCCTGAGGTTACCCTTGTCCTGTACTCCACCATCCTCCTTTCTGGGAATTAGGATGGAGGTGAGGAACATTTGTATACTCAGACAGTGGAGCCGCCCGTTTATATCAGTGCCACCACATGAAGGCGTACCTCTCGAGCATCCGTGATTATTTTACCAGAAGCTGAAGTCATGTTAAAGGTACCCCAAGAGTTGTCATAAAAAGAAGCCTTAGATTTGTGCCTCTTGACTGCACTAGGATCACCGAGGCAGACAGTCAGTTTTTGCTATGCTTCAGTCTTCCCTTAAAATACTACCTGCAACAATCCAATTTACATCTAGGTCCCGTATTACCTGGTGCATCTGGATGAGGAGGAAGCAAATTTCGTCGAACTGTCTGACTGGCCCCCAAAATGAACTCGAGTTTTTCCAATGGCATGGTGGATGAGCTAACCAAAACAAACCCTCATTACAGAGAGAGAGAGAGAGAGAGAGAGAGAGAGAGATCCGGGTGTGCGAGACGTCTTCCCCCAGCCCTACCAACACACAGCCTCCACCCTAACCTGTAATTACCCACGACCTGCGATTACCCTGTGGTCTATTTCGCCTGAGAAGTCCTCTTACTCGTGTGACTTTTCAGATACCGTTTGGGTAATGACTAGAGGTGGCGTGAGGGAGATGAGATGAGATGAGATGAGAGAGAGAGAGAGTTACACAGTCTGTATGATTGGTTGTGAAGGCAGAGTCTGGAATTACCTTGTGCGTTCCTATATACTATGTCTTTCGTGTTCTTAGACTTCCGTATTTAGAGATCACGCCTGTTAATAATAAGGCCGGACTATTAATAAAGTCCTCTTAAGGTCTGTGTGATCTTTATATCTATGCAACCTTGTGCAACACACCAGTGGCTGTATTCCCTTCGGTTTTGGAGACTATCAACTTTTCCTTAGCGATTTACTTTGCGCTTTACATTTCATTACTGTCTTGCAAGAATTATAACCAATTTTTCATTACCGCCTAAATTTACACATTATACTGCAATACTCACTTATAAGGAGGCTGACTAACAACTTTTCCTTGGCGGTTTATTTTGCAATGTATATTTTAGTATTTTCTTGCAGTTTATCAGGATCTCAACATACCAATAATTTTCATGACTAACACACACGAGAATATTAACGTGCCATACGTGGAAATACTCTAACAAGGAATAAGAGCGAGGAAGATAAGTTACGAGAATACAGACATATCTTTACATAAATCACCCAAATTCCTCTTTCGTTTATTTGAAGCACGAGACCACGTAATCTCTCCTACACTATCGATCTGCCCAATTTAGCCTGGGTATTATCAGGTTATTCCACTTTCCTCTCTCATTTAAGATCAACATTCTTCTTTCGTCAAACCATACTTATCTCTCATCGCAACCATCTTCACTCCAACCAACGCTGCCTCTCCACTCACAACTTATCTCTCTAACTGTACCAATTCTTAATTTTCCGACTCTTCTCTTCTCTTCTCTTCTCTTCTCTCTCTCTCTCTCTCTCTCTCTCTTGTATATGGCACTCACATACAGAATAATAAACAGTCGATTCATGTTTGTATCATCATTATCCATACTCTCTCTCTTGCCCTCCCTCCCTCCCTCCCTCTCTCTCTCTCTCTCTCACTTCGCTCCTCCCCCAGGTTTCACGAGGTCTGGCCGTTCTGGGTTGATTGTGTCTCGTAATTTGAGGAAGCACCTGTAATTAACTACTTCTTATGGACAAAGCCTTTTGATCGCGTTAGATCAGGTGAAGGGGGAGGGAGAGGGAGGCAGAGGAGAGAAGGGAGAGGGAGGGAAGGGAGAGAAGGGAGTGGGCAGGAGGATGGGAGAGGCAGGAAGTGAGAGAAGAGGAAGGGATGGAGAGAAGGAGGGATGGAGAGAGGGGGAAGGGATGGAGAGAGGGAGGGAGGGAGGCAGAGAAGGGAAGGGAAGGGAGAGAACAGAAGGGAGAAGAGGAAGAGAGTGGGAAGGGAGGGATAGGAGAGGGAAGAGAGAAAGAGGGAGGAAGGGAAAGAAAAGAGGGGAGAGGAGGGAGGGAAAGAAAAGAGGGGAGAGGGAGGGAAGGAGGAACGGAGGGAGATGAGAGAAGGAGAAAAGAGGATTGGAGAGGGAAAGAGGAGACGGAATAAGGAAGGAAGGAGAGAGGGAGGTAGGGTGTGAAGAAAGAAGGGAGAGGAAGTGAAGGAGGGAGGGAGGGCGATGAGAAAGGAAGGGAAACAAGAGAAGGGAAGAGAGAAGGACGAAATCATTATCAGTCTGTTACATTGTTTGGGTTTGCAGAAATCCAATCCGGCGATAGAATTTTGGCAGCGAGATAGTGAGACGGTATTTCCCTGCTCCGATAATATCTCGTTCGAAACTTAGGAACAAAATTTTCGACCAGTTAATTGCCGAAGTTTATACCCAACCCTCACCTGAACCCTGGAGCACGAGAGGTCTTTACCAGGTTGAGTTAAATTGGAGGTAAAGAGAATATGAAGCAAAAAAAAAAAAAAAGGGGTGAATTGTGGATTATTTTTAACTGCTGCAGACTTTCATTAAGGTAATTAAGGAGTTTGGAGGTAGCGATCATAAGCAAAATTGTCCTCGCGGTGAAAGGGTTGGCCTCTTCATAACTCTGACATCTTACTAATTGTATTTTATTACTATTTTTAACTCTGTCTACCTTATGCGGCTTTAGGGAAACTTTTCATGGCAACAGGGTTAAGAACTACCTCCATTTAAGCTTTTTAGTCTTAGAGCTTCATGTGAACTGTATGAAATCGTCTGCTGTGGCAAAAGTAAAATATAATAAAATGTGTCATAATACTGAAGAGGTTTATATTGGCTTTATTTAGATAGTTCATCCAGCCTAAGCTTCATCCAGACACTATCCAGGGTGTCGGGCAGAGTAAAGGAAAAAAGAAAAAAACAATCCAGGACCGCCAGAACATGACAAAATGAAGCTGTATTGTTAATGGTGTGTCGAGTGTAACATCAAGCCACTAACGGAGGTCTTAAAGAGGGCGCCACTCGAAAACAACTAGCTTAAGAGACGTCGACCCCGGGGGAAGCACACATCAGCCCCAATCACCCACCAATATCACAGGTGCAAATCATCAGGAAACGCAATATCAGAGGTGCAAAACCATCAACAACAGCAAAATCACCTCGTCTCAGTCGTAATATTCTCAAATACCAGCCCGTCTAATATTATCCCCTAGTATTACCCCGTCTGTAGCCTCAAATATCACCCCGTCTAACTTATACTAGCCCCCAATATCACCCTGTCTGGCTCATAATATCCGCTGCGATATTTACTTTACTAGACATAACAAGACTCCTAACCTACGGTATCTTGATGTTAAATGCCCATGTCGATCACTCCCAACCCCAAGGAAACTATGATTACGAGTCTACTTCGATATGTTTTGGGGAGGTAATGGTCAACTCCAATTACATTCCCCGAGACACTTAGCCTTCCCCGGTAGAGCTTCATAGGCCAAGCATCAGCATTACATAATTATACACAGAGACGAAACGGGGCATGATCCGACTGAGTGTTGTATTCCTAGCGGTCAAAGAGGCTTCCTAACACCTCTTCCATAGCGATTTATTTAGCATATGACTCCATTATCCTGTATGTCAATTATATCGTCTTAGTTTCGATACAGTCTGCATTAAGATCAAACAAGAGGCTACTGAAGTGTAATGTGCTGAATTAATCGCTATTGAAGAGGTGTTACGGAATTTCCAAAGCCACTTAGAATACGACCCAATGTGGCGGCATGAGGGAAGGGATCCGAGGCCTGCCTACGTCTCTGGTATCATGGAGGAGATGTGAAATCCGATTACAAAAGACGATGCTCAGAGTGTGGGAAAAATGCGCCCGGAGATTCTCTTTATGACAGCTGTGCCGGGATGCCAGACACCGCCACGCACCTCACGCCACCCCCTCGTAATATTCCTTTTTAAGCTCCTTTATCGCCTACTAACTGATAAGAAAATCCACTAATTCCTTTTAACCATAGAATCGTTAGGAATCAGCATATATTAAGGGAAAACGACCGTGAGAGTCAAAGGAGAAAATTGGCTAGGTGGGGCCACGAGACGAGACCAAGTCATCCTGAAAGCGCTTCTGCGGTTTATACTGTGTAATTTCAAGACACGCCAGACTTACCGGGGAAGGGAAGTTACCTCCAATGTTATTTTTTTATGGGCGCTCGAGCTGGGTCGTGGGGCAACTAAACCTGCGTAGGAGGAGGAGATGAAAGGGCGAGGAGGGGGCGAGGGGGTGTGAGAGGGTGGAGGAGGGAATGAGTGGGATGAAAGAAGGCAAATCGTGGGAATCAAATAAAGAATTACCAAGGCAAATAGCGCGCCTCGCTCATGACACAAAGGGGAGATGAAGACGACAGGACGAAACACGTTCCTACAAACCACGGAGCAAGATTAAGGCTGGCATACATAAACACACAAACATAAACACACCCACAAGCAGAAAAATTACATTCATACACACGCAAGCCAGAAAAAATAACCCACACAAATCTCAACCGGAGAGGCTGAGGGAGGGAGGTCAGAACGAAATCTCCCTGTGTATGTGCCCAGGTTGGGGAAGGGGGAGAGGGTGATGGGGGAGTTGAGGCTGGAGAGGGAGGGAGGGGGAGGGGCCAGACCATAGAGGTAGGAGGGCCAGATAGACAGACAGACAGACGTGTACCTCCTCACCCTCACGACTCTGTTATTAACCCTGCCTCCTCCTCGCCTCTCCCCCGTTTTATTAGTTTATGGGTCTGTCCTATTAATCAAGGATCATCGCAAGGGTATGAGAGTGCTTGGGTGACACAAGAGGACAACTATGGGGTGCTGGGGAGGGAGAGGGGGCGGAGGAGGGAGAAAGAGAGGAGGGGAGGGGAGGAGGGTTGTTGCAGAGTGTGTCCGAAGAGGCAATCGAAGTGGCTGAGAGGTTTATGAAGATGCCGCACGTCCACCATGCTTCAGACTTTGATAAGGATGTAAACACAAGTCTTAATGAGTCCTGGAGTCCTACGTCGAAACTCTGGAGTGCAAGAATAATGCTCAAGGCCTCTCATCTCTCTCTCTCTCTCTCTCTGAAAAAAAAAAAAAAAAATGGTTTCTCCCTAAACACACACACATAAATTCTGTTTAGAGAAGGACTTCAATCTCGTTCAACCTCCATCGAAAAGACTATAAGGCATTTCGTTTGGCTTACAGGTAAAGGACGTTCAGGCACCTTTTTGAAAACATGGTCTCTTTTTAAACACAGATATAAGCACGGATTAGAGACGAAGGAAAGCTACAGGAGGGTCCAATGTCTCCGTCTTTCATCTGCCTAATGGTAAGATTGTTCCGAAACCCTACTGAAAAGAAAGAAAACAAATCAGTCTCTCGTGGAACCTTGGAAGTGCTAAATAAGGCTAAGGGACTCTTTCGAAAAATCCCCCGGTGCTGGGCGTTTATCTGAAGTGGGAGAATAAAGCTATCAAATGACCATAATCGTGACGGCAGGGAAAGCAGTGAAACGTGAGAGATCGCGCCAGATCGTTCCTCAGGGCGTATATAAGAGGGCTGTATTTCGCTCTAAACCGGTGCAATTTGTGGAGGGGGAAGGGGTGGATGGAGAGGGTGGGAGGAGGTTGAGGAAGAGTGGGGAGATGGGGGAGAGCATGGGTGTGGAGAGGAAAGGGAGTGAGGAAGGTTGCAGAGAGGGTAAGGGAAGATGAGGGTGAAGGGAGATGGAAGAAGGGGTGTTGTGAGGAGAAAGAAAGGGAGAGAGAGGGTTGGAGATTGTGGAGAGGATAGAGAGGGAAGGGGTGTGGAACAGAGAGAGAGGGAGGGAGTGAGGAGAAAGGGTGAGAAAGGTGAAAGGGAGAGAAAATGTGGAGAGGAGAGGGATGTAGGGAGGAGAAGGGTCAATAGAAAGTGCAGTGGAAGAAAGTGGAAGAGAGAAAGGGAAATGGGGAGGTACGGAAGACGAAGGGATGGAAGAGATGGGTGGAAGAGGAAGAGAGGGAAGGAGCAATAGAAGAAGGAAGGGACGTGGATGGAAGAAAGAAAGAGATGGAGAGAGACGGAAGAGATGAGATAATGAAGAGATGAGGGCGCAAGAGACTGAGAGGAAGATGGAAAGAATCTGGAATAACATGGCGGAGTGAATTAATGGAGGAGGAGGAGGAGGAGGAGGAGGAGGAGGAGGAAGATAAATGATATGGAGTCGAGGTAAGAAAGTGGATGGAGGGAAGAGGAGGGGGACTACATACAGAGGGATAATGAGGGGAGAAAAAATGATGAGACGGAGAAGAAAGAAGACAATAATGGAAGTGGAATAAATATAGGAAGGAGGATGGAGGGAAGTGAGGGAAAATTTATGATGGAAGGAGAAGGGAGGGGGATGAAGTGGGAAGGGGGTGAGGATGGGGAAGGAGAGGGAAGGATAGAGTCGGTGGGGGAGGGAAGGACATGGGAGGGAGATATATGAAGGAGGTGGAGGGGATGGATAGAGATAGGGTGAGCAGATATAGGGAAAAAGATGACTGAGTGGATTGGGAGTACGGGGAGGAGTGGATAAGGGAAGGGAAGGGAAGGGAATAGGAAGGGACGGGAAAGGAGGGGAGGGGAGAGGACAAGGATAGGGAAAGAATAAAGGGAGAAAGGGAGGAGGAGGACAGGGAGGGAGGAAGAGAGGGGAGAGAAATAGGATGGGGAAACGGGGGTCTGGTAATCACAGGTAAGGGGATGGCAGAGGAAAGACGAAAAGAGGGAGGGAATGGTGAGAGCAGATGAAGGGCGGATAGAGTCGAGGGAGGAGAGGAGGGAATGAAGGAAGCGATAGGGGAGGGGGGAAAGGTAAAGGAGACTAGGGAGAGGAGGAGGAGAGCAGAGAGGAATGGAGAGGGAAAGGTAGAGGGTAGGAAGAAAGGTGGAAGAAATGAGGAATGAAACTGAAGAAAGGAGAGGGAAGGAGGCCGGAGAGGGGCAAGAGTGAAGGGGTGGAGGATGACCGAAGGGGAGAATAGGAGAAGCGGAGAGTGATGGGGAGGGGAAGGGAGGGGAGTAGTCGTGAGGGTATGGCGGGAGTGTGGTAACGGCAGCCAGGGTCAACAGATGGGGGGGCGGGACGAAAGGGGGGCGGAAACCACTCACTGTCGTAGTAAACCCCTTCCCCTTCCCTCCTTCCCCCTTCCACTCCCTTCCTTCCCTCCCCTTCCCAATTCTCCTCCTCACCAGTACCTACCCCCCCCTCTCTCTCACCACCATTCATCTTACTTCTCTCTCAGTCTAATTCTCCGCCTTCTTTTCCTCATTTCTTTGTTCTCCGTTCTCTCTCTCTCTCTCTCTCTCTCTCTCTCTCTCTCTCTCTCTCTCTCTCCTTGTGTTCCTCCCTCTCCTCCCTCATCATTTTTTTTTCTCTCATTGTCCACTCCTTCCTTTCACATCTTCCCCTCCCTCCTCTCCCTCTCCTTCTCACTTTCCATCCCTCTCTCAGCTCTCTCCGCATCACCTGTCATCCTCAGCAGGTGTGGGAAGGAGATAATTACCCTGATAGAGCCCCACTACCTTCCCCAATACAGTCTAATAATACCTGGTGATTAAAGGTAAGACTCAGGCAGGACTCAAGAGAAACACTGAGCTGCTCCCCTGATTAGAGAGAATTATATAAGAAATGTGTACAAGGAGAGTAAAGTGAAATATATAAGACATGTATAGATGAAATATAAAGTTAAATATATCTAAATGTATACAAGAAATCTGAAATAATATTAACAGGAAATGTATAGATGAAATGCAAAGAGAAATATGTTTAAGAAATGCGTTGGGTAAATTTTCTACACAAGCGCTGTCAAGAGAGAATCCACTTTCCTCATAATTAAACCCAGTCCTGGTAAATCGGGCAAATATTGAAGTAACTAATAAAGTGAAATATTTAAGCAAGTTATAAAAATGAAATACAGGTGCCGGTATATAAGAAAAGTATGAGATCAGGTTTATATCAGGACGTTTGAGGACCGTGAATCAGTACAGAACAAGGCTACACTTTGTTATCTCTATGTTTTTTCTCTACAGGTGTATTGTGTGTTAATAAGTCTTACACCACGCCAAGGTTTTCGTTCAGGTATCCCAGTGCATTCCAGTATAATATCAGGGCAGGCGTGCCATACAGGTTTAGATGAAGGTGAAGTTTACTCGTAAGCCTGAGAGAACGGGAAATCGATCCCAAGTCACACTGGAACAAGGAACAGTTTAAGGTTTAGAGAAGGCGAGATCAAACCCACGCTGGAAGTAGGAACAGTTTAAGGCTTAAAAGAATGCAAGATCGATCCCACACTGGAACAAAGAAAGATTAAGAATTTTGATTTGGTTAGAAAAATCTTAAAAGAACTTTCACGAGACCCATCGACATTTAAAAAGAAAAAAAAAAAAACTTTTTTAAGACCATCACAAATCCGGAATGAAATGGTCTTAGCAGGTAATCAGTATGGACGGTGGGTAAGAGAGCCCAAAATGATAACATGCGCCATCTGTTGCGTCTATGGGGACAGGTGGGCCACAGGAAGAAACTGTAGTTCATGTCCAGAGTCGGATGTATATAAAAAAGGTAGATGATTTATTGGATACGGTGTCAGAGTTAACTATAAAAAATTCAGATGCTGTTCTCCCCGTGAAAGGTCGAAAAACGGTGTGCTTATCTTACTTAGCAATTGTATTTACATTATTATCATCTCCACAGGCGATTATTTTCCTGATGTTACATAATTTTACAAGGACGCTTAAAAAGAGAGAGAGAGAGAAAAAAAAAACTTGGTAAAAAGGTACGAGACCCGACTGTATATATATCACTCTGAGAATCGTGACAGGAGACACAGCCTAGGCTACTGGGTGGCCCCTGGTGGAATGGTGAACCCCTGGGGCGTGAGAGAGGTGCTACTTCCCCACCCCACCCCACCCCACCCCACCCCACCCCATCCGATCCCCTCCTACCCCATCCCAGTTGTTCCTCTCTTCCCCCCTCACGCCACCCCACCCACAACCACCTTTACTGTGAAACGCCTACTCCATCATCATTGTTATTATCATCAAAATTATGATCAATTCTCCTCTGTCACCAGCGCTATTAGTATCACCACTTCTCACTACTATTAACCTTACTGCTCACTCAGTACCACGACTGTCACCACTCTCAGCAATGCTACCACAAGCACCCTCAGTCCCTCGCCACACCACCACTACTAATAGAACCCTCAAAACCACTGCCATCACCATCACCCAATACTATCACCACTAGTACCACCACTCTCCATCACAACCACCACCACCACCACCACATTCTCTACTCTCACTATCATCTCTACCACCCCCACCACCCTCACCAACACACTCTCACGCACGCCTTCTCCCCATCAGTCGTGGCTGGCCTTCTCACGTCGGAAGCTGCCTCTCCAGACCCATTTACCTGCCTGCTCGCTTCTTCACTGAGGGCCACTTCTTTTTCTCCTCTCTGGGAACTCGGCTTTGTTTGGCCACGCAATTTACTTCTTTGCTATTACTGTTATTAGTGTTTGCAAACCTCGACACACCTCTCTTCCTTTTCTTTAATTTATGCTGGTTGTATTTCCTGGAGACACGGTTATTGTACGTTGCTAGTATTTCTTCATTAGCCGGTTTTTATTGATTAAATCGTTTTTCAATCGTGGAGTAATTGAAGTGGGACTTGTAAACTGACATGAATTGAATTTTACTGAAACTATGGGCTTACATGTTTTTTTTTGTTCCTAATCCTTCAGTGTTGCAAAGGTAAGGAAAAGAAACGTCAACGTTATCATCATCATCATGACCAATAATCCCACCTAATTATAGGGCGACACATACAAACAGCTAATCACCACTGCTTTAGCTTTCCGAGTTGCAGAGAGTCAGGAAGAGAAACACCCTCCTCCCACAGCACCGACGGAGCTTGCATAAGAACCGTGTATTTAAGGGATGGAGTCACAACGCCCTCAGAGTCCGCCTTTCGTGCCACAAGTGCATCTCCTCCTCTCCCTATACCGTCCCGGGGCGAAAAAGATAATATGCGTTGTCTGGGCCGAGGTTAGTGCTTCTAAGTAGTATTGTGAGCATCCCCTGGAGGAGGCCGCCATCTTAGGTCGTATTCATAAAGGATCTTCACAACTCTTTTACTAAACACACATCTCTATATTGCCTTGATTCATCTTGCTTTCCGCATATTTTTCATTTTTTTTTTTTCTCTAGTTTAGTAGTGGGGAATTAGGTAACTGTACGAGTCAATATAAAGCATATGTAAGCGATCTGAAGCGTAACTTCACCTCGACATGTTATAAATATCGGTGTCTGGAGAAAGGTCATTACACAGCAGCGCCTGCTATAAACTGCTCGCACTTTCTGGCTGTTTCGCTTTCCTCTCCTTACCCCTACTTTCAGCCGCTTCTAAAAACCCTCTCTTAGTTCTCTGAGCCTCGGTGCCCCTTCATCAATGTCAGGGTACCGTTTCAATTTAGATACAAATTAATGACACGACCATTTCCGTTTATCTTTGTTTCGAGATATCAGCAAAACAAAATACTGGAGCAACAAAGGCTAAGTATTAACCTTCACACTCGGTAATTGACGGTAAGTAAACAACACAGTTATGTCTGATTCCTTCCTTCGCTGTAATAGCTATTACGTTTGCCAGCCATCGTGAGCTGACAATCCACTTTTTACATATCCCTAGTATTACACTCTAATGACTTACATACAGGCAAGTTTAGCTGAAAAACTTAAATCTCTCAGCCTCCACCTGCTTCATTAAAGTTTACAACCAGGAAGGTCCAAGGACATCGGAAATGAAGTTGCCAATACCATTAATTCTAGTGATAGAAACCTTGACAGACACTGTGGGCTGGTCTCACAGGTGCTGCTGTTTGTTCCCATCCGTACGATAGTCAGTTTGTTCTCATCTGACGGGACTGGGCCACAATACCACAATTTGAATACTGGGTCGTGGTAGTCTGAAAGTTGACAAGCCTTAGTTATGAAGCAGGAATGACTCTTCTTAATAAACGTGCTAATCAAACTGACCCACCAGTCTTACAACACTTCGTCATCACTCAGGCTGAAACGGGATAGGGATCTTCGTCAGGCTGGAGTAAATGCGCTATCGTTTCTGCTCCCCCTCAGAAGTTTGGTGTTCACTGCTGTTTTCCTTGCTCCCGCTGGAAAGCGGCATTATCATATAATTAGAACTAGTGTGGCTCAGGGAACCAGCAATCCAACAAAAGAATATCGTGAAACTGGTCGGTTTGGTTTAAAAGATGCTGACAATGTTGGCGACTGATGTGGTTAGGGTAAGTCCAAAGAGAATGTGAAGCCGGCCTAATATCTGTGTACGTTCAATGAAATTTTCACGGCCATCTGGTTAAAACCTTTAATGCAAAGGGAAAGACAAAAAGCAAGCGACAAAGACAGAACTCACTAGGTAATGTGGGTTAATGTGGGATGCAGGCTAATCAAATTTAATAAAAGTATGCGTTCCATGCTGTAGGTTAAAAATTTGGGGCTTTCTTTCCCTACCGTGAAATTAGCTTTGAGCATCTGGCCAATCTCGTATCATAGCACTTCCCCAACAAAATAACTTCCCCTAGAGTGGCACGCCGAGGACATTCCACACAACAGCCCTATCGATATTACCTTTTAGCCACCAGCTTACTTGATTTAATAAGGTGATAATAAAGCTACTCTGATAATTACCTTCTAAATTACTATTGAGAGAAGATTCTTATTTTATGGATGGGGATGATTCACGTCTAGTAATATATTATGGGAAGTAGTCATACAAGATCTTAATAACTGGTGAATCATTACAAGTCAAAAGAAAATCTAGCTGTATTTTTATACTTATATATTCATTCTGACTGGGCAGTGACGCGCTTGGTGGCCATACGAATGAAGATAAATATATAAACAATTAATCTCATACACAATGCACTAGTTTTCATCCGACTTGGACCCTCCTCAAGTATGAATGGAGACGAGAGGCAGGCAGACGTGTGCAATGTATAATTTACCTTTCAGTTTTCGCAATTACCACCACTGAAATTTTTCTGAAAATGTGTGTGTGTGTGTGTGTGTGTGTGTGTGTGTGTGTGTGTGTGTGTGTGTGTGTGTGTGTGTGTGTGTGTGTGTGTGTGTGTGTGTGTGTGTGTGTGTGTGTGTGTTGTGTGCGAGCGAACGTGTGCGTTTGTGTACGTGTGTGTATCAAGATCCAGATTACAAGTTTGAGAAGGAGAGTGAGAGGACAAGGGAAGGTGGGAGGCCGAGGGCGGGGGCAGGGGCAGGGGTGAGGTCGGGCCAGGTCAAGGCTGCTCGTGGTGGGTAATAAGCAGCAATATCGTAAACTTGTTCCCGGTATTTAAGGGCAGGATAGTCGTGCTGATGACTGCCCGCCTTGATCTCTTCATCGGAGTCTGACGCGCCGAACCACAACACTCAAACTCCAGCCATCTCGCTTTCCAAAGTTATGTCCACTATTTTTCATTAATTGGGATGTTAATTGTGTTTTTTCCATTCATTCTTAAGAACATATAGCACACAGTTTTCGCCCGGCAGCCGTCTTACCTTATTATGTTCATACTTTTTATTAATGTAGAAGTTAGTAATGGTTTTATGCTCATTATTAAGGCGAAGCAGCACATAATCTCACATATCAGCCATCTTGCTTTGTTAGGTTGAACACCTGGGAAAGAAGTCCTCCTCAGAGAGTATGAAGAAAGAGAAATCCATAATTCAAGATCCGTTCATTTCAAGTGTCCAATATATTTTTTATTAACTCAGCAGTTTTAAATACAGGGTGTTCGGAAAGTAGCGCAACCCAATGGTGACATTGCATTTATTATAACATATGTTGGAAATGTCCGCCATTTTGCATTTCACACAAATGTACCCGACGAATCACGTTTGTCAACACCCTCTGCAATGTTCCAGTCGATATATTGTCCACACAGTGTTGACTGTTGCCCTGCAGCTGTTGAGTTGCGTGGAACAATTTGTGGCCACGTTGTCGGAGGAAGACGTCGATACGACATGGCTTCAACAGGACAACGCAACAACTCATACTGCCAGGGCAACAATGGATTATCTTGAAAGTGTGTTTCCAGGACGACTGATTTCAAAACATTTGTGGCCGGCACGATCCCCAGACTTATCTCCCCCAGACTTCTTCCTTTAGGGATATCGCAAGGATGCCGCATATTCAGATCACCTCCACACAACTCAACAGCTGCAGGCCAACATTCACAGCTGTGTGGACAAGATATTGACCGAAACACTGCAGAGGGTGTTTACAAACATGATTCGTCGTGTACGTTAGTGTGAAATCCAAAAATGGTGGACATTTCCAACATTTATTATAACAAATACAATGTCCCCATAGGGCTGCGCTACTTTTCGAACACCTTGTATATTTTTCTGTTCATTCAGGGTACAATACAGAACACCTCATACACTTGCTATAGTTTACGCCCGAAATGTTCCATTCATGCAGCAGTAATTAGAGTTTTTCGAGTCATTCTCAGAAGAAGGCAGCACACAACACTCACATTCCAATTATTAACGTTTTTCTATTCATTCTTAGGACAAAAAGCACAACACTCCTACTCTCCCCACTTTGTTATGTCTAAAGATTTTCATCATTGCCACAGTCATGAACGTGTGTGTGTGTGTGTGTGTGTGTGTGTGTGTGTGTGTGTGTGTGTGTGTGTGTGTGTGTGTGTGTGTGTGTGTGTGTGTGTGTGTGTGTGTGTGTGTGTGTGTGTGTGTGTGTGTGTGTGTTTTCTTTATCATGGCAACAACTATCAATCCTTTCACACAGGTGACGTCTTTGTGTATAACATCCTTGCTATCTTTTAGACGAGTATACTCACCTTAGGAGAGATTTTTGAAACTGGAGAGGTTAGACAACGGCTTAATTAACCTCTTCATTCTTATGGCGCTCTTCTAAGCTAAATAAAACGGCAAGAGTAGAGTAAAAAAGACGACAATGTACTAAGGTATTAAGGACAAAGGCAACCAATGATTTTAGCTTAACCACGGTGGATTCCACAAAGAATGAATGTATGCAGTTTATGGGTGTTGAAGCATTAGGTGAGGGATATGTTGAAGCAAGGGAGAGGGAGACGCAGTGATGGGGGGAGAAGGGAGGTGGGGTGTATATGGGAAGCTGAGGTGGGGTGTATATGGGAAGCTGAGGTGGGGTGTATATGCGAGGTTGGGGTGGGGTGTATGTAGGAGGGTAGGTGGGGTGTTTCTGGGAGGGTAGGTGGGGTAGCAGATAGGAGGGGAAAGGGGAGGTGGGGGGGGGAATGAATGGTGCAGGGAGAGAGGACGTGGGACAGAAGGTGTAAGGGAGGTGGAAGGGGAGGTGTGGTGGCAGGGAGGGACTGTGAAGGAGACAGGAGAGATGGGAGGGACGGGGTGAGGTGGTGTAATGGGGAGAGAAGGGTGGTGGATAAGAGGAGAGGTGGAAAGGGCGGGGTGGGATAGTCTGTGGGGGAAGGGAAGGAAGGGCAGTGAGTGGGTGTGGTCGTGCCTCTCGCGAGGACCTGGGTGTGGGTGGGTGTGGGCGGGGCTGGGAGAATGCTGAAGTCCAAGATCGGGCGGGATACGTAGATTGAGCCATTTATCAGCTCCTAATGCCTAGAATTATTCTTGAAGATGATTAATGTCTGCTCAGGAAACTTGGGGCTTGCCGCCGCTGCCCGCACAACACCCAACTGCTTTCGCTGGTAAATGAACAAACCACGTACTATTTATCATGCGGCTGAGTTTGACGGTGTAAAATATCTTTCGGGAAGTATAGTAAAGAAAATTTTACAAATACTCTGCACATTATATACTGAAGTTACACACTGATCTTTTCAGCTCAATGATGTGCTTTTTTTTTCTATTCTTGCTCTGTCCAGACGACCTTATTCAGTCTGAGAGAGCGCTTCTGTATTGAAAGAAATACTGGAGGCAATATTCAAGTGGTCCAGTTTGAAAATGTCTCTCCCAAGGTGAATAAAAGCGTTTATAATTACCAAGAATACAGCGGCCAATTACGTCATCGGACTGACGGGGTTAAATGAGGTTCTGTTTCATATCATAGCACACAAACAACGCATTATTATGACCTACAAGATTATGTCAGCTCGCCTCAGTAACCTGAACTTTCACGAGTAGCGTCCATGGGACCCATCAGATTTCTGGAGAGTCCTCGGGTCGTAACTCCCAGGGCCTTGCGTTCGAGAGCACGAAGACATAAAAATATGATACTACTCAGTTCATGGTCCTTATGTTGCTCCTAACTCTTGTGTTGACCGTCCACCACGCCCCATCTCTGTGCCCTGTGGCCAGGACCACCGGCGACCTATACGACCCCCTACAGCCACTACAGCGTGGCTTCGGGTGGCGGCGAGTGAGGTCGTTCTCGGCGGTAGTTGCAACAAGTGAGATTTATTCCGTGGAGCCCGGACAGCTTAATGACCGGCCGGGGAGTGCAGCCAATGGTGGGGAGCCACGCTCCGTGATAAACGCGATTCGGCTGGTTCGGCTGGCTGTGGGAGGCCGGTGGGGGACCTGCCGCAGCCGCAGCTCGGGTGGCGACCCTGGCTGGAGATACACCGAGATAAGTCTGATCTACGGCTTATTAGTCCAATACATTAGAGAGCTGATTCTGAACATGTGGAAGTGAAAACTATTTCTACAAATCAGCAAATGAATTCACCAGCGATATACCCTACAAGACATGAAGGTCTTTGTGTCGTGCACAGATAACTGTATATATTATGGTGCCACAAGTAAAAACAAAACGTGTTTTCAGCAAGACTCAGTTTTTCAGAAATCGAGGAATGTCTAATATAAGATGTGACCAGACTGAACACTGCACGATAAAGCCAAGATGTGAATATTACTTTCACTAATGTAAAATAACTATTCACAAAAGACCGCAAATGTATCTGTCTACAATAAAATTATACGGTTTCACACATTGTTACTCGAAATACGAGTAGTACGAAAAAATACGACTAAGCAAGGCAATGGTATTAGTGGTCATCGAACGCCATGAAATGTTTTATCTTGCTCAGATTCTCTCCCAATCCTTTTTTTTTTTTTTTTTTTTTTGGCGAATAAGCTCACCCCAAAATCTGTACTATCCTAAAAGTTGCTACGTAGGATATACGCACAGTGCTACAGCTCATGGTTCTTTAGTCGAGGTACTTGACTATCCTCGAAAGTGTTTAGTGGGGAATCACAAGAGAGGTCATGAGTGTATCTGAATGGATTTCACTACAAGGTAACAATTAATATTTTAGTTCCACGACTCTGCCCTGAACTGCCCTCCCCTCCCCTGTCCAGCCCAACCCTATCCTCTACCCCATCTCCCCTGCAGTTCCCTCCTCCTCTCCCTCTCCCTGCCCTTCCCTGCCTCTCTCTCTCTCGCTCCATTCCTCCTTCCTGCCTTCTCTGTCTCTCACTGTTCCGGCCTTCTCTCTCTATGTCTTGCCCTCCCCAGTCCTTTCTTCTCCTTCTCTGTCCTCTCCTCCCCTGTCTAGTCCTGCTCTTCCCTCTGCTTCTCCACCCAGCTCTCCCCTGTCCCTTTCCGTCCTGCCCTTCCCTTTCCCACCCTCACCTTCCCACTCTCTGCCCTTCTCACTCCCTCAACAGCGTGCACTCGTCGCGTCCTCCCTAACCACTATCACCTCCCTCTCCTGCCTTTTTCAGTTCCATCCTGTCCTCCTCCCCATGTCCTGACCTGGCTGTCCTTTCTACCCCTCTGTCCTGCCTTCTCCCACCCTGACAAGTCCTACCCTCTCCTGTCCTCTCCTTCAGTGTCGTGCTCTACCCTGCCCTTCCCATTCCCTCCCTACCCTGCTTTCCTTATCCCACCCTGTCTTGCCGTACTCTATCCTTTCCTTTCCCTCTCAACCCTGCTCACTTCTCCAACAGTCTCCACTCGTCCCTTCCTCCCCAGCCACCACCACCACCACCACCTCCAACAGTTGCGGGAAGCTATCAGAGCGACGGTGTAATTCTAATATGCACAAGAGGGGGAGTTGGTGGGTGTCTGGATGTGAAATTTACTGCGCCTGATTATAGGGGTCCAATGCTCTGCTGTCACATTGCCGACTGGGACGCCTTCGGGAGCTCCTGCAGGCTGTACGGTACCACTGCGGGTGCGTCAGCTGTTCTGCGCATGCGTGTGCGTTTGATGCTGTAATTAGTGGCACAGATATAAGCATAAATTAATACAAGTAGCCAAATTGGCGTGTATAACAAGAACTGGTCCTGAATGGAGGAAAAACTCAATTGGTTGCATTTTTCCTACCTTTGAAGTATTATTAACGTTCTGTAACAGGTGATTTAGAATTTTTTTTAACCTTATCCTCCAAAATGGGAAAAAAATAACCGCAATCATGACCCGACGCCACTCGGAGACAAGGAAAGACTCGAGGGCCAAGAGGAACAAGACCATGGAATAAGGAAAACACAAAGAAGAAATCCCATTCTCACCCTCGCAGGACCCAATAAAAAACTGCGATGGCCGAGGGATCACACGCACTCACTCAGGGGAGACGTATTTAGAAATTGTCTTGGCCTTAAACTGCGTAAAAGATTAAGAAGGTCCTCGTTGTTTTTTGTCTTTTTTGGTGACATTTTTGCCATAAAGTTTACAGGATATTACAGAAAATTACCTATCAGAGTTCCCCTGTTAATTATAGTCTATGCGGTACTTGATCATCCATTTTTCTTCGATTTAGGTAAAAAGTTGTGATGTCTGGAACTAATTTCTTATTAAAAATGTAGACTGTTTTCGTGTATACTGTTATCTTTACTCATACAACTACCGAAAACTTCAAAACTAAATTAGTGTGAATGATAGTGAAAAATCGAGCAAAACAATATGATGCATGATAAATAACTGCTACGGAGACTTATCCATAGCAAAAAACTGGCCAAGACTAGAATGAATAATAGCGCGAAAAACAAAATATTATGATTCATCGTCCTTTTAAGCTTCTACAGAGACTTATTTATCGTTGAAAAAAATGGTTAAGAGCTTTTCTGAATCCGTCCTTGGCTGGTCCCGGGATAAACGCTCACGGCTCATGTAAGAAAAACAGGCACGAGCTCACACGGATAAAACGCTCACCAACTTAAACACAAAGATGGGCCCGATTGGTGGAGGCAGCCGCGCCGGACCTGCATTGTTTGCGCTCGTGATCATTACTTATTTTCCAGGCGTGTGACAACTTAATTGGCAGCGACCGACGGCTCCGACTACCACCACCGCCGACCACAGCCACTGCACCCTGCCCCGTCACCTAACCACCCAGCCATTTCAGCCACCCGAACACAACCATTTCAGCCAGCCGACCACAGCCAATTCAGCCACCCGACTATAGTCATTACAGCCAGCGGACCAGTCATTTCAACCAGCCGACTACAGTTTCAGCCACTCGACTACAGTCATTTCAACCAGTCGATTACAGGCATTTCAGCCAGCTAACCACAGTCTTTTCAGCCAGCCAACCACAGCCACTGCAGCCTTCACCTATCCCAAAGTCCACAGCCACTGCAGCCGTCACCTACCCAGCCAGCCATTCAACCAGCCGACCAGCCGGCCAGATAAACTGTCAGCCAGTCACCCAGAATTTCACTCACGCAGTTACCCAGCCGTTTTGCTCATAAGCCTGAGCACCATAATACAGTTTTATATATATTTCTTACGCAGTTTTATACATACAGTATTTCTTACGCATCTTTATACAGTATATACTTTTTATGCCGCTCTACATATATTTCTTATGGAACTTTATATGTTTCTTACACGGCAAAAAATCTCTCTCTCTCTCTCTCTCTCTCTCTCTCTCTCTCTCTATATATATATATATATATATATATATATATATATATATATATCCCGCGGCTTACATCTCTTATTTCTTTATTCTTTACTGTTTTATCAGGATATTACTGTATGGCATATATTTAAAGTTTTCGTTATTATATCTACAAATGCTAATAAATGTGGAACACAAAACATTATTTTTTGGTTCTCTACAAGGTCGAATTATCGATTCTGAAGTACACGACAGCTGGGTCCAATGCGTACCTACTTCATCCTACTTCATTAGGAGTGTTATGTCGGTTCTGGTAGCTGGCCAGATAATCGTTTGATATATCCTCACATAATTCAGCTTAATGATAATCCGCGATAATTCCGTAACACCAGAATCATTCCGTGTTAAAAAGGTCAATGGTCAAGGTCGGAACAGCGCTGAGCAAAAGAACACCTTGTCGCATTTAGGACATACAGTCGGGAAGAAAAGTTTGCACGATGTTTAAATTCTTCTGCTTCTCACTTTCCTCTGCTGGCTAATATTCCTAAGCTGAGAGACGTTTGGTATGTCTGCCCATAGCTGGTTCTCTTTGATATGATGCATCAGGGAGGAAACTGTCGGACATAGCTAAAATGTGAAGTAGCTGCAGTAAAATAATAGCCTAGCTTTTGTCCCTGGATATGCAGATGTGTCCCTGTCCCTATTCAGGAACGACCCCTCTTTCCATAACAAACCTCCTCCCATACACTCCCAACTGAGGAAAACTGAGACAATTGTGTGGACAGATTTTTGGTCATTATTATATTATCTCCTCGTCAAGGTAAAAATTTATATTCAAACTTTTACTGTTGATTCTTCGCTTTAAATGTTTTCCCCATGTTCAGTATGCGTATCAGTGTCATCAAATTATTGTCTGTCTGTCTGTCTGTCTGTCTGTCTCTCTCTCTCTTTCTCTCTCTCTCGCTCTCTCTCTCTCTCTCTCTCTTACAGTAACACCAATATCTAATTTTTGTATCGTCTGTGGCACTGCTTGCTGGATGTTTTGTTTACTAAGACAGAGTGTGAATGGTATAAGTCAAGCTGGAGTGGTGTCGTGGGCATATATACGATAATGAAAGCTGGTGACGAAAAAAATACTAATACATTTACTACAGGTGTTATGGAAATCTTACAAGACCGATAGTGGTGGAGAGACTGGGACCACTTCTGTAATGCTTACCAATAAACCCTCCACCCTCCGTCACCGCATCTAAAGTCTCTGTTTGACGTTATTTCTGGTTAGCGTGAGAACCATAAAAGTAATGATGATGGGAAACCAGCAAAATGACGACTGTAAAGCAGGTGGTGTTTGTGTCGATCGGTCTTAACCATGTTGGGGATGGGTGCAGTTAGGGTCACGCACGAACTGGCTGTGGAAGAAACCAATTACCACCAGGGCAACTTACTGGGAAATGCAATGGTTTTTATGATATGGTAGACCTCTTCTCTATGATTATGTATTCTGTTATGTTCTATGTGCAGACCATTTTATTCAGCTTTGGAGAGACTTTGAATTGGACGGGTAAGATTCAGTCAACTCTAGCCTCTTCAGTACGCAAGGTATTTCACAAGATATATAAAATATGTTCGTGGTTAGCAAGAGTTCACAAAAAGAAGCCATCCTGATAGTAAAGTAGTTAATTATTTTTTGTGGAGATGTCACTAAGGTACAGCCAAGGTGGACTTCATATATCTAAAGTGCAACATTTAGTGTTACAAAACCGTACAATCAAACAAAATGATACTCCCCTGTCTATTGTTCACTTACGTCTAACTAATACTTACCATAAAAACTCTTGCCTTAAAAAAAGTGGCAGCCGAATCAAATCATGGGAGATTATTAGCAACACTGACTAAAATAAATCCGAAGTCAAATTATCATGATCACAATACTGGCGAGTTTTTACCAATGCGTGGCGGATTATGTGACTGGTTTTGCCATCTTAAAGTACACGGAAACTATTTTATGCTCATCCGGCTGAAGTAGCGTAATCGCTAAATATAAGCCTTGAACTCCTGGCCTGTAATGCTGTGATCTTATTATGCATCGCATACATTATGCTTCTTGGGCAAGGGTGCAGAAACTTGGTTAATGACATCAGCAATAGTCAAGGAAGTTATATGTCTACAGCAAGAAATAGACGAGACGAAAGATTAATTAGTTCATAAAGTCGAACAATGGTAAAGCAACTTTGTGAAGAACTACATTTAAAAAAAAAAAGTCTCTCTAAAAAGATATGGAAAAAGAAATAAAATTAATTTACTGCACGGAACAAGGGAACAAAAACTTGGTGAAGAAAGGCATAAAAACTCAACAGAGTCATGCGTCTGTGTGAAGGCATGGAAGAATTAGATGGCTGATTATATCGATCTAATTAAGCTGACCAAGAACATAGGTCTGGATTAGAATGGGAGTTACATGTTTACTGCTTCTGTGATGAGTAACCTGATGGCCTGAGAGAAGTGCCAGTAGTTTCCCCGAGTGTCTCCAATTTACTGGCACAGCGGACGCCCCACCACCAACCGGGCCTGTTCCTAAACTTGCTGTCTCCCCTACTGTGGCCGCCAACATCTGCCTGACGGAGGGGGGCGGAGGGGCGACGGAGCAGATAGACACTTGTTGCAGTTAGAAGGAGGGAGAGAGGGAGAGAATACTTAGAGTGTCGGCTAAAAAACTGGCGCTTCAAAATCTCCAAAGCCACTTACAAGGCCCTAAGTATGCTGTCTCCCCTGCTGAGGCCGCCAACACCTGCCTGACGGAGGGGGGCAGGAGGGCGAAGATGTAGGCAGACACTTGAAGCAGGAGGAGAATAGTAGGGAGGGAGACAGTACCGTGGTCCGAGAAGTGTCCTATGCCACCTACAATACGAACTTAAGTAGTCTAGTTCTCTGCTGCTGCCATCAACACCTGCCTGGTGAAGGGACATGGGAGGACGGGGGAACCACTACCTGCAGTAAAGAGGAGGGAGAAAGACAATACTGCGGCCTGAGAAGTCTCCGATGGCACCCAGAGCCTAAGTCTAAGTATGCTGGTGCCCTACACAGGTCTTCAACACCTGCCTGGCGGAATGGGAGCGGGAGATTGCTGCAGTGAGGAAAAGGAGGGAAAGAGTGAGAAACAGACAATATTATGGTCTGAGAAGTGTCTAATACCGCCAAGAAAATGAGCTTCAGTATATTGAGACCCCTACTGCGGCCATCAACACCTGTCTGGCGGAGGGGGACGGGAAGGCAAACACCAGTTGCAGTGGGGAAAGGGAGGGAGAGAGAGAATATTGAGGTCTGTAAAGTTATCCAGAATACAAGCTTAAGTATACTGGGTCCCCTGCTGCGTACGTCAACACCTGCCTGGCGGAGAGGGGCGGGAGGGCAGACACTTGTTGCAGTGGGGGGGAGGGAGGGAGACAATATTGTGGTCTGGGAGAGTGGCCACGCGCGCCTCAGTTGATTGTCGGCACGTGTCTGACGCGCGACCATTGTTCCCGCCCCGCTGTTTCCGTGCTCAGGGAACCCCGATAGTGCGACCCTCTCTTCCCCTCCCCCGCCTCCTCCTCCTTAAGTCTCTCAGCACACGCAGGCGCAAAGGTGCAGTCACGCTTCCAGGCAGACAAGATACCCACTGGAAGTCTTTACTGAGAAAATATTCGTGTATGTATCTAACGGCAGGGTGGAGGAAGCGGTGGTGGTGAGGTTTCCCACAATTGAGTGTCGGCAGCTGACAGTCTGTGTTCCTGAGGGTAAGGTGGTGGTGTGAAACGATGAAAACTTTGCGGCTCTGCTATTAATCTGTCCGCTGCTACCAGGTGGAAGAAGATGGACTAGCTTCTGATTAACGGCAGCCTACAGTAATTCGTATAATCTACTACACGTGTACAGTTCCCAAAGGTAGTGGCTGGCGAGAGGTAATGGGAAGAAGTGGTGGGACGGCGGAAAAAGAGCTAAGGGGAGGAAGTGGTGGGATGGAGGAAAAGGAGATAAGGAAAGAGGATTGTGGTGGGAGGGAGGAAATAAAGGTAATGGGAGGCCTGCGGTGAGATGTTAAGGGTAGGGGCGTGGTTAAGGAGGGTGGAGGGGCATAGGGTAGGTAGAGAGGGTGGTGGCTGTGGGTGGGTACGGAGGGTGGTGGCTGTGGGAAGGTAGGGAGAGGGTAGTGGGTGGGTATGGAGGCGTGGGTGGGTATAAAGAGGGTAGGGGGTGGGTAGGGTGGGGGTAGTGACCGTGATGTACAGGACTGCGGTCAACCACCGCTGTCAACGCCGCGTTTATGGCACCGCTGAGGGACTGGGGTGCTAGACTCTTGTGTGGTCATCTGCGTCACACAAAACGTTGGCCGAATTTTACGTTGTTTGTGAGCGATCATGTGTGAACTGACAGGGGATCGAAATGGACGGATAAAGAATGTGTTATTTTACCTCATGTACTATAATTTATGCATAGTTTGTTTTTCTTGCTCTCTGGACTCTACCTCATGCAGTTCATCGGTAGAAAGAGGCCGGGATGATGATGGAGTGAAAAATTATATATAAAATGGGAAGGGATCGGACTTAATTAGATGCAGTCTGTGTGGCCATGCATATAACAAAGGTTGCACCCTTTTCTTTCACTTGGTAGTCGACGGAATTATTATGCCACAGGTGTCAGTGAAGAGTGATTTTCTGGAGAGCAAATTACATGAGGCTGACTTTTGCTTGTGAGATGTAAGTTAGGATTCAAAGGCTTGGATGGTGTATAAATGACTGTCGCTTGTTCCACTGGGCATGTTGCTTGACAGTTCTCATAGTTTCGTGCCCTTTCTTTGTTTTTTGCTCCTGCCTCAAACCATCTCCTGCGAAGATATTAAGGTTGGGATGATGGTAGTAATGATGATGATGATGATTCTGTGTTTACGTCTGGGTTCATTATGTACAGTGTTATAATAAAGTCTGTAAACTTAGGTCCTTTTGAAAGAAGGAGGAACAGACGTAGAAAGAAACCTGAGGTAAAACTGACAGCGATATGGGGCTTTTTTTTTTTTTTTTTCAATTACGTACACACAAAACTGATCACCGTAGCAATATAGTATTTCGCGTGTGATCATGACAAATAGATTTATGGCTACGTGTCACAATTAAATAGTTCTATATTTGTAAAGATGAATTATTAACCGAACTCTTTCCCTTCACACAGGCAAAGAACCGGATGCAGCAGGCGATACCTGACATGATGCTTGGCTGATTGAAAGCGAAACTGATGATACCAGTAATTTCCCCAACCTATTGATTTTACACAAGAACCTGATCGGGGGAGGAGGAGCGGAACGAGCTACAATGTGGAGGTTCCTTGGGGGAGGTTCCTGGCCAACTGAAGGGGAAGATCTATTGTTTGTAATTACCGCAGAACAAATAAGTCTGCGGGAAAACAACTGGCTAGGAAAGTTACACCACACGAGGGCCTAACTACACACCCTCCTAGCTCAGTTTACACCAAGGGGATTATTCACAAAGGAACTTAACCTTTTCAGACCAGTAGCGTTTTTTTCTGTTTTATTCTTAGTAACCAGACATCCTTTTTTTTTTCGTCTCAGGCTAGAGTTTTCGAACCGGAGAGCGAGATATAAACCCCATTAACCCTCCACCATGATTGTGATGAAAAATACGTCATTGTGGTACACGGGTTTACTATTTTTTTCGATACATGATTAATTTATACAGTACGTAAATCTACCTAGAAGTTTATTTTATCTATTAGTAATTTTGCTGTGTATTTTCTCGTTGAATATTCACTCTCGTATGACCTTGAAGAGTCTATCTTTTTTACTCTAACTTGGCCTAAAACTGCCATTTCTCCGTCATGTGTACTGAGGTGTAACAAGAGAATATGATGCTAGTCACGAAAAAGTGCCACGAACAGGATGTATAGCTGCAGCAATGTCTTTATTTTTATTTTTTATTTTTTTTTTTTGCCACTGAGCTATGCAAAATAAGCTGAAAAGGGAAGAAATCTGGGCCAGGTTAAGGTGAAAAGAGTATAGTTGTCGTATCAGTGAAGACAAATGTATAAACAATCTTAAAAACTAAAGCTCGCGAAAGTTAAAATGATTCAACTCTCCCCCTCTCTCTCTTTTTTTTTTTTTTACCTGGATGTTAACTGCTCTCTCAAAATATCATCACACACCATGATCCTCCCTGATGATCGACGCTAAAGGAAGGTAACTGTTCGCTAATGGACGGTAACCAATTTATTTTCTCCTCCAGTGTGTCATAAGGCAAGGCTAGTCACACTAATTACGAATACAAGGATTTCTTTTTGTTTTTCTGTCACCTCAGGATGATTTTATTCAGCTTAAGAGAGAGAGATTTCGAATCGGAGGTAGAAGATGTAATTTTCATTAACCTCTTCATTTCCAGGCAAATCTCCTTTGATGAAAATAATCGTCTGGTGGTACCGGTATCTTAACAATCATCATCATCATTATCATCCCCATCTCGTCTGGTAGTATCATAACACTTATCATCATCCTCATCTTCATCCTCATCATCATCATCATTTTTCCACAGAAGGATGAAATGAAGTAGGATCCACAAACAAGGAAAATAAAATCTGTCTTTCTTTCACAGCTCCGCGGGTTGTTAAAATGGAAGAAATTATATATACCCACATACTGAAGTTGCGATGAGGATCCAAGCTGGCCCTAAAATGATGTAATTTCACGATAAACACAAATTTAGTACGTGACTATATTATGATCTGTGGAAATTTACAGTTTAGTAGAAGCTAACATTAATGTAGTGTTGAAGAGGATAATTCTTTCGTATGTGTCAATGTGTGTTTGTTGTGGTGGTATCTACAAGAGAGAATTTTCGAACTGAACGGGCTAAACAAACCCTTCATTAGCTCAATAAGTTAATCTAGTAATCTACAGAAACGACCAAAAACGACAGCCTGGGGTGGAAGAAGTTAAATATATCGTATGAGTCAGTGTGTGTGTGTTTGTTGTGGCTGTATCGAGTGGATGGGGGAGGATGAAAGAGGCAGGAGTGAACTTTGATCCCGATTCCCTCAGCTTACACAACTCTGTACTCTCTCCCCACTCGCCTCAAGAGAGTAGTACCTGGGGGGTGGCAGAGTACAACAGTGTGCTTGTTTATGTGCCTGGGGATAAGTAGGTGCCTGGCTATATGCGTTCTGTTTTTATTAGACTGTTAGTACTTATAGAATTATACACAAACATGGACATAATCTCTCTGTCTTTCCGTCCCTCCTCTCTCCATGACTCTCATTTCATCCCCTCTCTCTTTGTCTCCATTCTGTCTGTCTCTGTCTCTGTCTGTCTGTCTGTCTGTCTCTGTCTGTCTGTCTGTCTCTGTCTGTCTGTCTGTCTGTCTGTCTGTCTCTCTGTCTCTGTCTGTCTGTCTGTCTCTCTCTGAAGTCTATCCCCCCAAAATCACACTTTAGCTCCTGGTCTCGTTGCCCAAAGCACCGACTCACACACACACACACACACACACACACACACACACACACACACACACACACACACACAGGGGGGGGCGGGGTGGACAAGTGACAGGCAGGGTGACCAATGATGAACAATTCTCGATTCACCAGGTTTCCCAGTGAAGGCCTGAGGTGAAGGACGTCTTTCCCAGGGTGTGAAGGAGTGACGTGAGAGGGTCATGAGAGGGGTGGAGGGGCAGCATGGGGGGCGAGAACTGGGTGACTACTATATTCCTTTATTTTAGGTGAAGCTTGAATCTTCTAATCAGAGAAGTGTTTTATATTCCTTTACTGGTCGAGATGATATATAATGAGGGAGGAGAACTACTGCATATTCCTTCAAGTAAATATACACTTTCGTACTGAGACGAGCACCATATTCCTTTACTTCGCGATATGCTGCAATACTGAGTGACGAGCTCTATATTTGTTTATTTTAGGGAAGATATACTTTTACCATGAACAGGAATCATCAACCAAGCTCCCAAGAAAAGGATGTGTAAAAGGCTTTCTTTAGAGAGGGAGTTCATGTCTGTATTCAGTTATTTCACGAAGGGAGAATTAATATAAAACACCAGCATTCGTTTTTTCATCTTCTTTGCAAAGGGCGTTCATAAGTCAGTTTACACTATACGTACAGTTGGAGCAACGTCGATTAGAAATTAACATTAACCTATTGAATATTTTATCATTTATGGTACGGGGTCCCCTTTGCTTAGTAACATCGCCCGAAGGTAAGCGGTGTTCAATCGTCAAGCAGCAACCTGAATAAAATCTTATGTGCATCCAAAATCAGGAAAATGCTAAGACAGGTTTCAATAAAGTACTTGGTAATTATGGGCTACCGAAAACCCAGCCTCCCTGCACCGCCAGCTTTTGCGCATCAAACTCTTAACAAGGGCCAAGTTCTTCTTCAGAATATTGTCGAATTTGCTGCCTCCTCTTCCCTTTCCCGGGCAGGAGCATTAGTGACGGCTGCCAAGCGGGACTGACGCGTGGAGGCGTGACGCTCCTGCCCACCCCACCCCTCCTCATCACCCCTGCCCTCCCCACCTTCCTCGCCCCACCTCATCCCACCCCACACCCTTCACCTCATCTCACCCCTTTCCTCCTCCATCCCATCCCACCACATTACCCCTCCCCACATCTGCCCACCCTCCTCACCCCACACCATCCCTACCCACCTACCCCACTCTTCCACTGCCTGAACCTGGCCTGAACCGTCCCACCTCGGCTACTGCCCACTATACCCTGAGTACTGCCCTGTATATCCTGAGTGCTGCCCATTATATCCTGACTCTTGCTCATTATATCCTGACTGCTCCCTATTTTATCCTAACTACTACATATTACTTCAACTACTGCCCTTTATATCCTGAGTGCTGCCCATTTTACCCTTACTGTTACCTATTTTACTGTCCTATTAACCACTTTAACTACTTCCCACTGTAACTACTATCCATTTTATTGAGACTACTGCCTATTGTGCACACGCTACTGCCCTCTCCACCCATTCAGAACCAATCTCACCACTTCCTACTCTCACCAGTTTTCCATGTGGCTCATTTTGCTATGAATACCTCTGATAGTAACCTGAGTCCATTTCCCTTTTCAAGTATTATTGCTCATCTAACTGCTTCTTTCTTCACGCAGTCTATAATTTACCTTTTTCTTGCTCTAACTTGTCGTAATTTTGCCATATCTCCATCCTGAATGTTGAGATGGAAAATAGATCGATACTGGAATGTGATGCTGGTCACGAAGACTGGCGATGGCAAGAATGTAGAACCGTAGCATTATTTTTTTATGTCATTAAGCTACGTAAAATAAGCACCAAATGGACGAAAATCTGGGCCAGATTTAAGGTGAAAGAACTGCGATAGCATTTTACTCCTACTATTGGCCACCACAAACTACTGCACACCCCACGCAGTAAAATACCACTGACCACGCCGTCTAACCTTCCCCATTAGCCATAATATCCTTACTACTACTACCCACCCTCCACCACTACTGCCCACCCCATACAGCTAGCACTAATCCTATCACTAATCCCTCAACCTTAACCACTGCAATCCCCATCCCCTCTGCAGACCGCCAAATCCGGTTACACCTCACCCCGACAATGCCTGCTCCGTCCTGACCATCTCCTACCTCACCATACTGAGACATCAACAGAAGAAAGGAGCATAAAGGAAAGTAAACAGCAACACACCTGGGCCCGGATTCACAGACATACTTGCTATCAGTTTCCTACCATAACCCAAATATTTTTCCCCAAGAAGAACAAGGAGAGGAGAGGACAGATTCTAACACTGTCTCTTATTCCCCCTAGAAAAATAAATCTCAGCTGTGGCAGGGAAATGATGATGAATTTGGTTATGAATTCAGGTCAGGATTATTATAGAAAGGGCTGTGACTATGGTATCTGTTGAGTGAGGTCGGGGAGATGACTTACAGGTACAAATGCAATACCAAGTCCGTGGTATGTGGGTAGAACACTAAGCAGAATAAAGCAACAGACTGAGTTTCTGCAAGTTCTAATATATCTAGTTAAACGCCCGGAAATAACTCCTTAATTGTGTTTAAACTATGGTGATACGTTGCCTCGCTGCCTGCAATAACTGATTGTTTAAGACCCTATACCATGAGCATCTGAACTTAACTTTGCAACTGCTTACCGCATCCACTTTTCTCCCCTCTTCATTTTCCCGTCCATCCTCCTCTAAAGCAACTAACATTAGCTACAACCACTAGAATGATACCACTAAAAGATATTATTATTATCCAGCAGCGCTAAATCAAATCGCTAAAACGGTACCACTAAAACGGTGCTATCAAAACGGTACCACTAACTCCCTAGCAGCTACCTCTCGCCTCCCCTACCCGGCCTGCAAACCGGCTCGCCCTTCACCATCCACTGACCCAGGGAAAGAACATGGAAGTACCAATTAAGGGTCTGCCTACCTGACAAGCCTGAGAATAACCTGGCCCATTAGTCGCAGCATTTACCCGACACCTCCCCTTGTTAACCCTTAGCTGGCCATTCCTCAGTCAGGGTTTCGCCCCCCTGGAGGTGTGGCAGATGCTTCACTTCGCACTGGACTTCATAATGAACGATTTGCTGGGATTCAGATATAACATGATTAGTTCCCTTTGTTTATGCAGTAAGAGTAGGCTATTCCCTGCTTGTGGTTTTTCCCAACATAACTATGGCAGATGTCTGAATTAGCCACACTTGACTCCTTGACTAACGAACTGTTGAGACTAATGAATAATATTACGATACCCATCTATCTATTTGTCTATCTATCTGTCATCTATCTGTCTATCTACACACACACACACACACACACACACACACACACACACACACAAGGAATTCTTGAAAATTTTTAAAACAGTGATTGTTTCCAGTGTCCCATCTACGAGAGATTTCCCCTAAGCTGACTAATATCACCTGACAGTAGCAAGAATAATACAAAGTAAGACACCACCTTACTGACGGTGGAACGGTACCCGCAATTACTGTGATAAACGACCAACAAAAACTCTTCAACAACTAAACTCATATTCCTTGCGTGGAATCTGGAGCATCAGATAAAAAGGTGTGGATGAGAGGGACTGTGTACGTGCGCTGCCTGGGTCGCTGCTAACCACAAGCCATGTTTGTAAACTTTCTAGCTTAATTTGTGCAAAAGACTTACCGGAACCCTTACAACTACCAAACCCTTCTCACCGTAACGAGGAAATAACATTTTGAATGCGACAAAGCAAGTTATTCAAGGTAATATTCAAGACTTTCATGCCCTTAGGGTTCATTCTCAGCTGAACAATATCATTTGGCATTAGCTGGAATAGAATACTTGACTGCCGCGACCATTAGGGGGTAAATGGTGACAGTATTAACAATCTCAGGCTCCAAGGACTCACTCTCAGCTAAATAAAGTTACCTAGTTATAGCCGGAATAGACTATTAGAGCTGCCCTGACCATGACCATTAAACTGCTCGGAAGATTTATTTGTTGGAAAATCCCCAGGCCTTCCCAACGCAGAAAATTGAGTGTAAGTGCAACCTCATTTTCTGGCCCGGCCGTCCAATAAAGCCGACTCCTGCAGCACATCATCAATCCTGTATTAATTTATCTGACAAGTCCCATATCCAGTGGTAATTGTGCTTTATGTTCGCTCGTAAATCATCTGCCTCATAGTCTGTTGATATGACGCACAAGGTCTTCCCCGGTAAAAGGAGAGCCTCCCTTACACCCTTTCACAGCTACGTTCATAGTTGGGTGTTTTGATCTCACTAACACCAGGTCATTTTAGATAGTACAGGAAAACCTCATGCAGTTGAAAGCTCTCTCTATAACACTTTCACTGCGGTGGTAAAAGGTGTTTGCTTTATTCTGGCTAACTGCTGATGATTATATTTAGCAGACAGAAACCCAAAGCAGTCTGTTCAAGTTCCTAAGGTTTTATTCAGCAGAGAACCCTTAAGCAGTTAATCATTAAGTGTCAGGGGGTGACTCTATAATACTCTGACTACACCCCAGACAATTTTACTCACCAGTGAACCCCCTCACCCAAGTCTTAGGATTAAAATGTTCAAAATTGCCTCTTGAACACTGTCGCCGCTACGGAAGAAATTAGGTGTTTTTTTGTGGTGAAGACTGAAGATTCTGTTTCGTAGGGAGAATCCTTAAGCAGTCACTGAGCAAAGATTCTTCATATTGGTCCAAAGAAAACTGTATCTTCCATTTCCACTTCACCAAATTCGAAGCTCAGGAATGGTCGACACGAAGCTCACCTCTATCTCGGTTAACAGCCAGGAGGTGAGGGCGGGTTAACATCATTTTGCCACCCGGGTTCATATTCCAGGGCGGCGATAAAGAAATTGCTCCTGGCTGGCCCCTGACACCATGACGAACGAGGGTGGCGGGGCAGCGCTAACGAGCACGGACGCTTGGCTGGGTGTGAGCCGCCCCGCCATCACACCACCTCCACCCAACCTCTGCACGGCTACACACACACGAACAGATTGGCCAGAAAAAAAAAAAAAAAAGGGTAAAGGAAAGAATTCAGGGCAGGGAGAGAGGGGGAATGGCACTACGATTTACTTCAATAAAAGAACACACAAAATTATGTCAAAGCATATGGAATCATCACTAAACATTAAAATTTACAAAGAATTCACTGCAAAAAGAATGAGAAGTTTGGCTCCAACACGAAGAGATTGCCCAGAAAAACAGGTAAAGTAAAGGATTCAGAGCAGTGAGGAAAAGCATCATGGCAAACCTCAAGAGAAGAATAGGGAATCAGACAGAATAGAAGATGGGACTTGATGGCTACCTAATCCCATGTACGCATCTCCACATACGAACAGACTGCCCAGAAAAAAAAAAGAAAAAGGAAGTAAAGGATTCATAACAGGGGGAAAAGCACTGTGGTTTACCTAAAAAAAAAAAAAAAAAGTTATTAAGAATTCACGACACATTGAATCGGCACTAAGGTCTCCCACAAGAAAACACTGCCCAGGAAAAAAATAAAACGGGTTGAGGAAAAGATTCACAGCAGCGGGGGGAAAGCATTATGGTCCACATTAAGAAAAGGAAATCAGACAGAGGAGAAAGGATAGGTCTGACAAGCCTACCTAACTCTGTGTGCATGGCTCCACACACGATCGGACTGCTCAGAAAAACAGGAAAGTAAAGGATTCAGAGAAGAGGGGAAAACGACGCTAAGATTAACCTAAAGAAAAGAATACACAAAATTATTATGAATTCATGGCAAACGAATTCAGCATTATTGTCTCCCACGTGATGTAAGAAAAAATCTAGCAACCTATTCTTATTGCGTAGCCACAATAAGGAAGCTTCGGCATGAGGTATACAAGGAATGTGTAGCATCAACAAGGTCTGACGACAACGGTGTCGAAGAACGCATGTGAACATTTTACTTTTGCCTCAATAACTGGCTAGCTGTAAGTATATCTGTTACCATATTCCTTTCATATCATAAGAGGGACCACAGCTTTATATCTGGAAAGTTACAGCGTTAAAGCTTTTGTAGTTTTCTCTAAAAACGTGTTGCAGAGAAAAACTGAGCAGCTGTGAATTCGGCACATTCCACTAGGCTAAATGGCAAAATATTAAGGCAAAATTATTCAGCAAACATTTTTATCATACGATTTTCAACCAAATAGCTGTACCTTAATTACCGTAGTTTCTGAGATATTTCAATTTCAAATATGCAGTTTTTATAATAAAAATTAGTATATTACCTTCAAAAATACTCAATGTCATTTACATTTGGCACAAGGACTTGGGTTACCCTAGGGTACCGTCATGTGCAATATCATCAAGATCGAAGAAGAAAAAGTGCAAAGAAAATTAATAATATTGCCGAAAACAAGAAGCTTCGCCATTTATATGGCAAAGCTTAAAAAGACCAGAAAAACGAGTAAAGCACAAGATTCAGAGCAGAAGAGAAACGGCGCTGTGGCTTACCTCAAGAAAAGAATAGGAAATCAGACAGTATATAAAACACAGAACTGACATGCCTACCCAAGCCTGCCTGCACATCACGTACGAATAGAGTGCCCAGAAAAAAGGCAAATAATTCAGAACATCGGGAAACGCACAATGCTTTACCCCAACAAAAGAACAGGAAATCAGACAAATTATAAAGGATGGGACTGACATGCCTGCATTTCCTTGGGAGTTGAATATGTAAGAGCAGACGGAGAATTCAGCACAATAATCGTCCTCAAGAAGAGGAGGAGAAAAACAATGCATAAAGAAAATGTGTGTGTGTGTGTGTGTGTGTGTGTGTGTGTGTGTGTGTGTGTGTGTGTGTGTGTGTGTGTGTGTGTGTGTGTGTGTGTGTGTGTGTGTGTGTGTGTGTGTGTGTGTGTGCTTACAAAATGTACAGGAAGTCCTCATTTCTAGTCATGGATGTGAGAAAAACAGGGTAAAGAATTCGAAGCAACGGGAAACGACACTATGGTACAAGAAATGAATACTAAAAAGAAAAAAAATAGTGGACGTGAGAAAACCGGCTAGAGTATTTAGAACAACGGGAATTAGCAACACAATCGTATCACTCAAGAAAAGAAATATGAAAAACACAAAACGACAAGAAATCATATAAACTTAAGTATGCACAACGGGTATCTGAGGGAAACACACACACACACACACACACACACACACACACACACACACACACACACACACACACACACACACGAAAAAAAGGATGGAACTGAGATGACTTATGGGGAAACCTAGAACACAGGCTTTATATAATAGCAATGTTTAGTAGGTAATTTTTCTCTGACTTAATGTGGACTTTAACAGCGAAAAAAATAAAAAAAAAGAACGAAAAGGCCACATAACGAGGACTTAAAGGAAATCACTCTGAGTCTGAACATCACTGGAGGGCCACAGTCGAGGGCGAGGGTCTGGGTGGCATCTGGAGGAGCTATGAGTCTAAGGGGTTCGTGTTTATCAGGGAATTTAACACTCAGGCTCCTATGACTCACTCTCAGCTCATTCAAATAACTGGGTGGTGGTCATATTAGAGACGTTCTGACCTTGACAGGGTTAATGGTGGCAGTTTCAGGCCCCTAAGACTCACTTTGGTGTTACCCGGAAAAGAATATTAGAGTTGTCCCGACTAGGTAGAGGGTTAACCAATTTCTAGGACACACAAGTTTCCGAAGCTGCTACCTGTTATCATAAATCTTGTTGTTTTTAGTTTTTTCTAGCTTAATATTCACTCTTGTCTGGATGTTACGCGTGTGGAAACTGTATGAGCACACACACACACACACACACACACACACACACACACACACACACACACACACACACACACACACACACACACTTCATACTGTTCTGCCTGAGGACACCATTTTGAATTCACTCTTGCCACTACCTGGCGATGTTATTTACCTTAAGAGAGGCCGTTACTAGTGATCAAGGTTAATGAATGTATATCTAATCCATCCAGCTCGACAAGTCTTTCCTTAGGTGAATAAAGTAGTCTTAAGTTGCCATGATCAAAATAAAGTGCGTCTTAGAGCTAAATGAATAATAATAAGAAACTCTGTAACTATGAAAGCTGTGACTCGGACTGGTCTTATGTAAGGGGCTGACACAGTGGGGGTGTTGTCCACGGAGCCGTAGTAACTCATTTATATTGGATATCAGAGAAAAGTTGTTCCCTCTCAGCCATAAATAAGAACCCTACCCTCAGCCTCCTTCCCTATCCCATGCGAGGAAGATGGGGGACTGCAGGGGAACGGCAGAACCAGCCTGCCCTCCACTGGGGTCACATTCAGGTTACGCGAGGGACACAACAACAGGGCTTGTGTCTGTACGATTACATATACCTCATTAAGCAAATACAGTAAATGCGGGAGTCTATTTTAACCAGGAAAAACTTAAATGGAAGATTTTTGTCATCACTGGGAAAATTTTGAGGTTAAAAAAAAAAAATAAGGATGTCAAATGAGACTGAACCTTCACCACGATGACACATTTCAAGATAACATCCTTATTATACAGTAAATTGGAGACTTCATTCAGATTTGGGGAAAATGTTCGTACTGAATGGGTAAAACTGTTCATGTTTCGACGCAGTTCACAAATTTATTGTGGAAAAAATATACGTTTGACATGTGAAGCCTTGATAAGTATAATGCAAAACAGTATAATATTTACTCCTAGGATTTCCCTAGACCCTTGTTCGCCTAAATACTCGTAGATTTCTGTGTTCATGAGCCCCTTCAGTACCATGCCACCTTTTCTAGTTTCTCCCTACTGCCAGACGATTTCATTCAGCATACGAGATCATCCATAGTACAGGAAAGGGTATTGAAGGGTATATCGATCCCCTCCAGTTTTAAATGCCCAGCTCTCCTAAGCTGAATAAAATCGTCTGGAGAGGCAGAGAATAGGATATAAAAGACGTCACTGTGGTGAAGGGGTTAATAGCTGAGAAGGATGATTTGAAATAGGTTGTGAAGCTTCTGAATGTTGGGATTTTCTTCAGCTGAACACATTCTTCTTAGTCTGAACAAAATAGTCGTGTTCACCAAAGGAGGCGAGATGGTACAAAGGTCAAAGAACCAGGTCAAGGAGAAATGTGTGTGTGTGTGTGTGTGTGTGTGTGTGTGTGTGTGTGTGTGTGTGTGTGTGTGTGTGTGTGTGTGAAAGTATTAATTAACAAGGATGCAGAGAGGAGACACAAGGGAGAAAAGTGGGTTAAAAGTGTATTACTGATTTTATTTTAAGTCAAGCAAAACTCATTATCTCCAGTACTTTATTCTTGTCGTCCACTCACAGTCCCTTTCACAAGCAGCAAAAACACGCCACGCTTAATTTATCTCCATCGCCTTCAAGGAATTTCTAGCTAATGGTTTTGGCTATCACACTTTTATTTTTTTTTATTTTTTTCTTAAACTTTACACCCTCGTTATTGGTGTGTTCTTGCTTTTCTTATACTCTCAGCTTTACCTCTTCTCTCACACGAAGTATTTTCTGTTTTATTCCCGATCTCCTGACGATTTTTATTCAGCTTTAGACTTTATTAACCCCCTGACCATAAGAGGGTTTTCCTAAACTGAGTAAAATCGTCTGGAGGCAGCAAGACTTAAAGGAAAGATGCGTCGATGGAGTGAAGTGATTTAAGTACATAGGCTTGGCAACACAGCTTGACGTCCGTTTCTTTTGTTGATTATAATTTTGCATTAAAGGAAGCAGAATCATCGAGGCAACGAACGTGAGGGAAAGTGAGCAGAGCTGGGAATACGTGGCGAAGGGAGGGGGGATTATGCAGTGACAGATGGCGAACACATGACCATCACAGGAAGCATTGTAAGGGAGGAGGCGAGGGTGGCGATGAGAACTAACTGGGCAAGTGATGATGAAAACACATCTCTCTCTTGTTAAATCCTTCGATACAGTGACGTCTTTTTTACTTATTCTTATTGGTGTTTGACGACGTTCTTGCACTTAGGAGAACCACCAAGCAGTGACAGAATTAGGATGGCTATATACCTTGCAGGTTGAAAACCTTCTGGAAATTTAACGAGACTAAAATACAGGAGACGTCATCGTAGTGGAAAGATTAATTTCGGTTTTAAAGTCTTTTAAGAAGCGATCTGATACAAGCGTTTTTAATCCTCAACCAATAAAAGGGAAAAAAATATCAACAGAAAAGCCACAGGATCCCCCTAAAATCACCTGTCAGCTCCAACCTTGACGCTGCAGCCGTCGTAAAAACATGAACACGATTGGGCAAGGGATAAGGTCAAGGTGAGGGGGACCCCAGCGTGGACCCAGGATTAGAGAGGGCAGAAAACTAAATGGAAAACTGGCTACCACGAACGTAAAGACGGGGAAAGAGATGTACGTCTGATATTTCACTACTCTCACTTTTCATATTTCTCTACTGACTAATAATTCTAAGCTGAGAGGGAACTGGCTTGTTTCTCTGCCCATAGAACAAGCTCTTTGATATGATGTGTTTGGAAAGAAAGTGATATGCATGTCCTGATGTGAAGTAGATGGAGTTGACTAGAAGGCCAACTTTGTTCCTGTCTGTACTTCACACAGTTATGGTCATATTTTGGGGGAAAAGCTTGGAGTCTTGGGAAATTTATATGACACCTGACATTAAAGGCAAGTAAAATTCTATGCACTCCTCCAGCTTCCTCCCTGCTTTGCTTTTCCCCAAATGAGGCAGAAACGGGGGACGAAAGGAAGGAGAGGCCACGACCGGAGGCGTGGCGAAAGACAGTGAGGGAGGGAGTGTTAAAGAAAGGACGACTGTATAGTTACCACACTCAGGAGAACTCTAAACAAGGGAGGAAGAATATTAATGCGCGAAACTGTACCGTCTGTTAAAGTACATCGCCTCTGGTTTGGTTGGGAACTGAATTGTGCACATGGAAATGAGGGAAGGGGAAAAAGAGGGACAATATATCTCCCACACTTAAGGAAAGCTGACCAAGGAAGGAACAAATATTCACACAACTAACTCATCTCCAAGCACAATAGTTCTGACCGACTCCTGACTGATTGCACAAGGGAATGGAGTGGGAAAAAAGGGCCTTCATTTCTCCCACATTTGGAAGAAAGCTACACGGGAGTAAGGAAGGAATGGCCTCTTCAGCCTGATGTTTTTTTCTAACTCATGCTACCACCAAGCTCTCTTATTCAGCTCTGGAAAAACTCTTCGAACTGGAGGAGCTGGATATAACTCATTAACTCCCATCACTACTCAGGTGCTCTCCTATGCTGAATATAATCGCCTGGTATCTCCCGAAATAATATATAAAGGACATACATGGACTTAGAAGACTAATACAAGCAGCAGTGCCATCTCTCTTAAAGCTTTTCCTCTCCCTCTACCTGGTTTTGTAGGCGAAATGACTTTCTGGCGTCCCTCAGTTGCTACCACTCTGAAGGGAACACATCTGTGGCGTTGTTTTGGCGGTCAGCAAGATTTAAGGACTTGTTTACATGCCGAGGGGAATGATTAATTACCCTACATTTGCAAACGACCCTCATTAATAATACTTTGTTATTTGGTTCCACTGGGTTCGCGCTGGCCCCTGATGCTGCGTTACTCTCACTCACTCTCTCTCTCTCTCTCTCTCTCTCTCTGTGTGTGTGTGTGTGTGTGTGTGTGTGTGTGTGTGTGTGTGTGTGTGTGTGTGTGTGTGTGTGTGTGTGTGTGTGTGTGTGTGTGTGTGTGTGTGTGTGTGTGTGTGTGTGTGTGTGTGTGTGTGTGTGTGTGTGTGTGTGTGTGCGCGCGCGCGCGCGCAAGGAATGTGAAAAGGATGTGAACGATGTTGATGTGTATGAGTGGATGCCAGTCGACATTCCCTTCTCAGATACCCAAAGGAGAAAGAGCGTCTACTCACGAAACACAGAGGGAGTTGGTGTGCATGTATGGGGATAAATTTCGTGTCCAATTTCGTGTCCGGGAAGGGAATGCCTTTAAGAGATCTGGTGCCCTGTATACAGTAGCTGGCATAGGAGGCTTCGTCAGACCTCTTCCTTAGCGATTTATTTTGCATACTACACCCTGTGAGTTCCTGTGTATTGTTTATATATTTTTTTATGTCTATTTGGTTTACTTGACATAAAAGAGGATATCGAGGTGTAAGAAGCAAAGTAAATAGCTAAGATACAGGTGTTAAGGAAATCTTTATCCAATGTAACAAGCTATTTTTTCCAACCCCTGGTCAGGTGCTACATGTTGGACCCAAACAGAAACTTCCTGTGGAGCTGCAACAGATCCCGCTTCCTCCCCTCCATCTTCCTCCTTCCCCGCCCTTCACTCATCCCCTCCCCTTCCCCCCGTCAACTAAAATAAATTACACTCAGTAATAAATAAACTTCACTGCAACAGGCATTATTTTTTCCGTGGTTACGATGTTAAACTCGAGCACTTGTTAACTCTCACTGTAACATAGCCTAAAATTCCAGACCTAACTGTGGGTACATGATCTGCCGTCTCTTTCCCTGTCTACTGATACTGAATTTTGAATACGGAAATGCAACTGAGCAGCTTCATAAAAGTGGGCTGAAGCAATAACGTTGGTGTGATATCAAACTTTAAATAATACTCAAGTGTATCTGAAATCACTTGGCGGGAGATATTAGTCTCACATCAAACACACACACACACACACACACACACACACACACACACACACACACACACACACACACACACACACACACACTCACTCACAAAAAAAAAAAAGAAGAAAAAAAAAAAAAAGTGTTCTCATCGGCCACATATCAGGGTGGACTCGCAGCGGCGCATAAAGCAGGTGTGGTGTGAGATGAGGTGGCGTGTATGAGGTGTGACATACCGAGACAGAGCCGCTACACGGAGGGCCCCAGCCAGCCTTATATCAGCCAGGATAAACACCTCTCACTGGGATGCCACTCCGCCTCAGCCTCTCACCCAGCGTGGAGGGGGTGTAGAGGGGCCCTGAAAGATTCCATATAGGTGTTTAAGGGCCCTCACACCCAGTGGAGGGAGCCCTTCAACACCTCCGCCACAGCATCTGCGCAATATAATGTTCATGAAGCTTCGGATCAAGAGGCGCATTCCAAGTGGCTGTGGAAGCTTCGCAACACCTCATTCGATGCGATTTATTCAGCACATTCCACGCCAGTACCCTCTTGTTTGTTATTGATGTAAACGATGCCGACACTACACTGATGTACGAGTAAGCAAGACCCTAGAGAATCTTCAGGTAAAAGGCTAAATAAATCGCTTAGGAAGAGGTGCTACGAGGCCTTTCAATACGGGACCCAATGCCACAACCTGCCCCCTAATCTATATACACCGCTACAATTCAAGTTGCCAGCTGATGTTTTATGAAGGCTTATTACAAGAGGCGTGCGTGCAGTTGCATAATCAGAGGCGGTGATGCGGGAACAACCTCACGCAGTTTTACCTATATCCGTATTCCTGTTGACTTAGAGGGTTTCTTAACATCCCTCCCTAAGTGATTCAATTGGCCTTACCAGATTTATTCCCTTGTATTTTATTTATATCATCTTAAATGTGACATTCTTTATATCGATAATATTCAAGATGACATTCACGTAACACAGTCAGAAATTTACTAGTAAGGAAGAAGTGCCAAGGATCCTACTCCACGTACGAGAATACGGTCCCTGGCCTCAAGTGCGACAGTTGGTCCTCCAGATACCACCAAGGAGAATTTACGGAGCTTGAGGGTTGTCGTGGCTCGATCGCTCTCAGGAAGGAGCAGCAGACGAGGAATGGGAGGCTCGCATAACTGTGTCCTCTTTATTGGGGCTTAACACAGGCATCCGGGTTACTGCAACAGCGTGTGTTCCCTCAGATGTAGACAGTGACGCAATACACATCATTATGTATTAAGGGATGTAAGGAATTTTGTAATTTTATAATTTATTTCCTTTCCTTTCCATTACGTGGACTAAGTGGATGCATTTTATTTACCATAAAAATAAAAGAATTTCCCATTTCACCACAGAACTTTGCTATACCCGGTATACTCGTATGTTTATGAACATGGATAAATATCACTGCAGCGGTTAATTTCTATATTTCTTCTTTCCTTTTACGGTACCGATGTTTAATATTTCCTTCACATCAGTGAGATATTCAATAGACACAGATATCTACTCTCACTCCTGATTGTTTAAGAAATATTTGATGAAACTGGGAAACAAATACTCCCCAGGGAAGAAGCCTTTGTATTTTGATTAGTCCTGGCGCGGACGTCCGCGTGTCTGCCAAGGCTATCTTCCCATCCGTTTTTGTCCCATGTAAGGCTGCCCGCTCCACTACGCTGCCACACCTCACTTTCCCCAGCAATCGTCTCAATCTCCGTCCATGGAGCCTTTCACAATATTTGACAACATTCTGGGAAGCAACGTCAATACCGAAGATTCTTGGAAAAATTGATGATAACGGAAGACGCAGGGATAGTACCAAGCGTAGCCAAAGACAGTAAGAAGGGAGGGAACAGTACCTAAAGCGCCTGGCGGAATAAGCGTCCTCACACGGTTTGGGTTTCACTAGGGTTTCCTGCCGGGGCTTCAATCACTCGGTCGTTACTTAGGACTAGATGAAGCCAGAGGTGACGCGGAAAGATAGGAAATTAAAAAGAGGGACATGGACGCAGCGTACTAAAAAAAAGAAAAGGCGAAATCGTGCGAAACATGTGACTTGGAGAAATATTAAAGAGCAATATTTATGACTCGCAAAGGATGCAAGGGAGGCTGTTCCACTGTCCTGCACAAACAATGAAACTAATAAGGCCGTACGCATCGAACAATGGCCACATAAAAATAGAAATAAAGGAAAAGATAATATATGACACTTAAACCACCAAAAATATATTCCAGTTAACTTATCAATGGTTGTATGAAAAGATAAGAGATGCAGTACTAAAAGCTCTTGGACATGTGTATACTGTACATTGCTTGCTTAACACTACACCAAAGATTACATGAACCCAGCGCCTGTGTATCAACCCACATTAAAAACACTCACCTACACCCTCCCCACCGCCAGCATCCACCCCCACCAGGGCCACATACCTGCAAAGAAATAAGCGTGTGTTGAATATAAGCACCTCCACTGGATATAAAACACACTGCATATAAAAGGCCAAGATATTTTTTGTCGTCATTATTATATTTGTTATTACCAGCCGCGAGAGCGAAGCTGGTACTGTTTTCAATTTATGTGTGTGTGTGTGTGTGTGTGTGTGTGTGTGTGTGTGTGTGTGTGTGTGTGTGTGTGTGTGTGTGTGTGTGTGTGTGTGTGTGTGTGTGTGTGTGTGTGTGTGTGTGTGTGTGTGTGTGTGTGTGTGTGTGTGTGTGTGTTAGCACGAGAATTTCGCAACCGCTCAAGATATCATGACAAAATTTTACAGATGTGTAGTAGGGAAATAGGGCGATCCCGAGCTCGAAAATGGTGAAAGTAGGTCAAGGTCTGTCTGTCTGTTACCACGATAACCTCGCAACCGCTCAGGATATCATCACCAAATTTTACAGGTGTGGTGGAGATGATTACCAGGACCACTATCACAACAAGAACTATTAGTACTGCTACTACTACTACTACTACTACTACTACTACCACTACATTTTCTAGTAGTAGTAGTAGTAGTAGGAGTAGTAGTAGTAGTAGTAGTAGTAGTAGTAGTAGTAGTAGTAATAGTAGTAGTAGTACTAGCACTTCAAAAAATTAAAAAAATTTCAGAGGTCAGTAAATTGGGTCACGTATCTATTCACTATATCCCTCCGCCTGAGAACGCCACATCTATTTTACTCTTTACCTTACCAGAAGATTTTATTTAGTTAAAGGAGGCACTTGTAATGAAGGGGTTAATGGAGGATGTATCAATTTCCTCTAGCTCCATTAATGTCTCCTGTGCTTAATAATAATAATAATAATAATAATAATAATAATAATAATAACAGTGACGACGACGACATTATAATCAGGCATTTTTATTGCCCTTTTTTGTGCTACGTGCATCTGTAGATAAAAATGTCATCGTACTGAAAGGGTAAACTTATCAAAAAACAAAACAAAAGATGAACATAAAGTGAAAGGTGGAATCAATGAAAGAAAAGAATACTTAGGCTGTCTCGCGTACCCCAAACACTGCGCGAGAAAGGAACAGCCGATATGGACGTTAATGGGATATTCATGAGACGTGGCCAACAGGTGGACACGTGGAAGGTGAGGGGAGGGTTGGAGTGAGGTAGTGTGTGGTGTGGTGTGGTAGGAGTGAGGCAGTGTGTGGTGTGGTAGGAGTGAGGCAGTGCGGTGTGGTGTGGTAGGAGCGGGGCAGTGTGGTGTGGTGTGGTGTGGTAGGAGTGAGGCAGTGTGGTGTGGTGTGGTGTGGTAGGAGTGAGGCAGTGTGGTGTGGTGTGGTGTGACAGGAGTGAGGCAGTGCGGTGTGGTGTGGTAGGAGTGAGGCAGTGCGGTGTGGTGTGGTAGGAGTGAGGCAGTGTGGTGTGGTGTGGGTTGGAGTGAGGCAGCGTATGGTGTGGTAGGAGTGAGGCAGTGTGTGATGTGGTATGGGTGAGGCAGTGTATGGTGTGATAGGAGTGAGGCAGTGTGTGGTATGGTAGGATTGAGGCAGTGTGGTGTGATGCGGTAAGAGTGAGGCAGTGTGTGGTGTGGCAGGAGTGAGGCAGTGTGTTGTGTAGTAGGATTGAGGCAGTGTGTGGTGTTGTGTGGTACAAGTAACGCAGTGTGTGGTGTTGTGTGGTACAAGTAACGCAGTGTGTGGTGTGGTGTGGTAGGAGTGAGGCAGTATGTGATGTGTGGTGTTGTAGGAGTGAGGCAGTGTGTAGGGGGACAGGTGGGTCAGGTGAGGCAGTGTGTGGGGGGACAAGTGGGTCGGGTGAGGAGTGTGTGGGGGAACAGGTGGGTCGGGTGAGGCAGTGTGTGGGGGGACAGGTGGGTCGGGTGAGGCAGTGTGTGGGGGGACAGGTGGGTCGGGTGAGGCAGTGTGTGGGGAGACAGCGAGGACTGGGATAAACAAGTGGACGGGTCGACAAGTGTGAATGACGCTCGGTAAATCTCTGGACGATGTGTTGGGGGGCGGGGATACGTTGGGGGTCAGAGGGGGAAAGATGGGGGAATGGGAGGGAGAGGAAGGGGGGATGGAGTGGAAGAAAGAGTGAGGAAGGAGGAGGCATGGATGAGGGAAGGGAAAGACAAGGAAGCTGCAGGGTCCGATGAAAGGAAATGAGTGAGAGGAGATCATGAGAAAAAGGTAGGAAGGGGGGAGAGAAGAACGGGGAGAGGGAGGGAGAACGAGGAAAGAGGAAGGAGTAAAGACGAAGTTGGAGGGAAGGAAAGAAAGGAGCGAGACAGGGGGGAGAATAAGAAGGAATGGAAGGTAGGAAGGGAAAGGAAAGGATGAAGAAGAAAGGAGTAAGAGCGAAGAGGTTGAGAGGGAAGAAAGGGGCACGGAAAGAAGGAATAGAGAGGGAAGAAAGAAAAGGGGGGTGGGAAGGAGTACAGGAGGACAAAGAACACGAAGGCCACACACACACACACACACACACACACACACACACACACACACACACACACACACACACACACACGTAAAAGGAATAAAGCAAGACGAAACATGACTACTGCATACACAAAAATATGCCCATCTTACGATACCAGAGATCAGAACTAACATGGCTAGTATTAGGTCAGTTATCTTAGTTAACCTAGGCGATTTTGTAGCATCTACAGTATTTTGTATAATTTTATTTATGAATACGATCAGCTAACATTTTCTTGCATGGTACTGACAGATCGAGTCATTTAAGGAAAAAAAATATGCCCATAACAAAAAGATGTAAATCACACACAAAGAACATTAAGGTGCAAAACGTTAAAATATCTCGCCAAATATGAGGTGGCACGAAGCTTCCTAAGGTATGCCTAAGGGAATACGACCAATTGCTACTATGCTGTCCTACTGATTCATTAAGCACTCTGGCCTGGTTAGCTTATTTGCATTGAAGAGGAACATGTTTTCCCTCTCTGCACACTCCATTTTCCGCGTCATTATTCAACGGGGAGGAAAGACCAAAGAGCTCGTGCATCAAAATTCTCTGTCTGCCCCCTTCCTCTCCCAAACCATCGACATGCTGCAACCCTCTCCCTCACTCAACCTTGCAAAGAGAAGACCCTCTGGCATTCGCCGGCTGAGTGCAATATTGCGTGCCAAGATCGAATACTTCACATTGCATATTGACAGATTCATAACATAGCAATAAGATCGAGTTTCCGGTAGTATATGGAGGGGTTTGAAATAAGAAAAATATGGGGTAAGAAAGGCAGGCGAACGTTGGGAAGGGAAGTGATGTACAAGTAGCAACGGTACTGGAAAGGAATGGAAGAGATGTTAAATGAGGTCTGGTGTTGTTGTCACTGTTGCTGTTATTGTGGGAATAGGATGCTATTGTTGTTGTTTTTGCTAGGAGGGTGAGATGTTGTTGTTGCTGTGAAGCCTTGTTTTTCTGGACGTAAGATGACAGTCTGAAGAGAGGAGTTAATTTATCGTGGAGCTGAGAGCTACGGAAGAACGGAAGTGGCAGAGAGGATAGTGAGGGAAAGCAAGGTGGTATACTGAAGGGGGAAGGAAAACAGATGAGTTGAGAGTGGAATGCAAGGGGGTAGTAAGGAGACAAGGGTACAGCTATCGTGAGAAATGGTAGATGGGCGAAGACAGTGGAGATGCGAAAGCTACGGAAGAGTGGAAGTGGCAGGACCACAATGAGGGAGAGAAAGGTGGTGTGAGATAAGATTGGAAAGCAAGGTGGTAACATGGAGAAAGGAGTAAAAATGCGCTCAGGAAAGAGAGATCGGCGATTACAGTAGGCTTGAAAGCTACGGAGGCAAGGAGGAAAGACAGCGGAGATGATAGCAAGGAGAGAGAAGCCGCAGGGGAGGGAAGGCAAGTGGTTGGTGTCCTCGGTCAGTCCACCCTGGAGCCTGAGACATTTGTCTTGGTGGCTGCGACAGCGGACACGTATCAAACCCCGCTGAGGGATGGCTCGAGATACGGCTGCTCAGAGTCCTTGCCAGACCCACCCAAGACCTGCAAGCCATGAGGCGTATTCTCGCTGGCTTAGGAGGTTTATTAGCACCTTTTCCTTAGCGATTTGTCTTGCTTACTATACCTTACGATGTCCTTGTATCTTACTTGTATCGTTTTAATATCAACAAAAATTACACAGATAATATACAACAGAATATTAACGTGTCGCATGCAAAATTAAATAAGTAAGGATGAGGTGACATGAAACTGTTAACTCTTATTCTGGTCTCTGTTTAGGAGGCTCCCTAGTGCGTATTCCCTTCCAGATGATTCTGCTTAAGACTCCTTAGTATGTGCAATATATATCAATATTTAAAAAACGCATTAATAGCCTACCAGAAAATAATAAAGCATAATATACAAATGCAACGATAAGGAAGTGTCAAAAATCCTCCTAAATCGACAAGAACACAAGGCCTGACCTCAGCTTTCCCTTGGTACCCGGTGTGTTCAGGTATGCTCTGCGGGGCCCCAGGTATGTTTGTTGTGAGTCTAAAATATCTCCACGCGCTTTTTTTTTCTCTCTCCACTTGATTCGACGGACGGTGTAAAATAGTGATTACGGTGTTCCTAGCGCTGCCTTTTGGTTTTGTCCTTGCTGGTCCATAATCACATAACTCAGTCCTTATCTCCTGTCTCTTGGTCGAGGAGTTACGGGCTTAATCTTGGTCGCGGTGTCAGCCACTGAACAAGGTCTGGTTCTTCATTCACCCGATCTGCTCTTGTTACCGCATTGGGAGCCGTCGGAGTGCGCCGCGGCCAGTCAGAGTTATGGGAGGGGTCGGGCCAACCAGGATGGTGGCTGTGAGAACCGACTCTGGTCAACACGACACCCCAGGTATTTACCCGACCAAGATGGACATCTACAGTCGCAAGAAAGTAAAGGGTGATAGTACAAAGGGCAAAGAGTCTTAGAGTACGAAAGAAGACTGCTAAAGGTGACCGAAGTGAAAATAGTAGAGCGTAAATCCGACGATGAGACGGAGGAGGTAAATCGTATAGCCATTACCGGTACACAAGATTAATGAATGTAGTGATATAGCAAACAGCATTACAAAGGTTAAATGAGCTTTATCAAAGACTCCTTAAAAAATGGTTCACCGAAAAGAGCAAAGCGGACGGAAGATCAAGTTTATTTATTAGCAAACGTCAAGGATACACCTGATAGTTTTTCCTAGTACAGGTATGAAATATGGAAATGAGTATCGGTAAGATCTACGAATCACTCTGGAGAACGGGAAAATATATGTATGAAAACTGATAAAAAATATCTAAGCAACGGCACAGCCACGCATACAACTTTGCCGTCTGATATAATCGGACATGAGATTTAGTACCTGTCACACACCAAGCGAGTGAGGAATCCTGAAATTTTTATAGAGGGTAAAAACGTTCATTAAAGACTTGTACCAGAACGAAGAGGATATCAGAGGAAGCGATTGTTTCTGTACGTGGACAAAGTGTGGTGCTGAATGCATACCAAGTCTTGCATTAGCAGAATCAATTACAAACAGGTGTACAACTGAGCCAGACACTCTCAGCTGTCACAGTCCACGCAGTGTCTCTGGCGCACAATTAAAAGATAATGGTGAGCATCGCAAACTCTCTCCCTCCAGCACCAAGTAACATGCTGGTGTGGCCATGTAGCCCCTCCCCCTTTCTCCCCGCCCCAGCCCCTAGCCAGCCCCCGCCCCGGCTAAGCAGTGCCTTCACAGAGCCGTGACGTCCCGCATTTGTCACCGCCAGAGAGGAACACCGTTGGCACTTGTCCAGTTTCTCTAGGCGGGTTCCTCTGTCAGGGACGCGACTTGAGTCTCTTAGCCTGTCTCCTTAGGGATCAATTGTTCCCATATGAGGACAGGATGAAGCATGGACCGTCTGCTGGTGTCCATTAGCAAGACATGTGATGTTATTATTCCGCCACATCGGTAGCAGCGAGGCATGACCATGACTGATGCTGTACGGGCAGAGACCCTCTCAGTCAGGGAGCAAGGGTTCTTACCTCACTGCACCACAGCCCAGAGCAACAGTAAAGATTTTATGTGCCCAGTGAATTAAAATATTGGTAAATAAAAACTGGCTAATGACAGTGAGGATCCTAATCTCATAATATACTTCAGTAAATGAATGTGATGGTTCTTTTCGTAGTGTCCGACTAGGAGGTTAATGCCTTGATAATATTAAGGATCAGGCCAATATATTGTGACTGACTATACAAGGAACAACCACTAGATGTTGTAAATATGAGCAAGTGCCGGATAATCCAAAGCAATGTGTTGTAGATGTAACCGAGCATTGATACGACCACAACCAGCTTATTGTGAGTGAAAGTGAATGAGGGGGAGGGGGAGGCTTCAGCTCGCGTGTTGTGAGTGTGAGTGAGAGTGTTGTGGAGGCAAAACAACCAACACATTTAACTTGCCTTACTTCTTATCGCAGGTCAAGTGTTGGCCCGAGTTAGACACAAAGGTTTTATCTTCGTCCTCTTGCGCCTCGAGATGCCAGGCTCCTCCCACCACTTCTCCCGACACTATTCTCTTACTCCTCTTCCACCTCCCCTCCCGCCTCTCTGCTCCTCCCACGCTTCGGTGTTCTCTCTCTCTCTCTCTCTCTCTCTCTCTCTCTCTCTCTCTCTCTCTTATTTATATTATTATTTTGAGGGGCTCATTTCCTTCCTTCTCACTTCTCAGCTCATACTTAAAGGTCGACATTCCGCGCCCACTACCAGCGATGTTTTGGTTTTTGCCGTAGTGCTCAGTTTCCTTTCCTTCTATAGTTCTTTTTTCTTCCCTATCAGCAGAAACAATTATGGTGAAGTCCCAAATTTTTTTTCCCCATTTTCTTCGTAGCGACCTATTATGGTGAAATTCCAACATATATTCTATTTTCTTCGAGACATTTAATATTTTTTTTACAGAAGATGAACAGAGGAAGGAAAAGCATATAAAAATAATCCATACACCAGATTACATGTTATTCTTTTTTCTTCCTCACTGCTATTCACATACTTTGCTCACTATATACACATTTTATTCCTACTCACACACCTCTCATCACTACTTACATTCCCTTCATCGCAACTTACAAGCTTTTAGTGTCGGCCTTTATGCTTTTAAATCCTGCTGTACATGCATACTCAAACACTTTCAAGTCAGACAAGTGCACCTTTAATTCTGATATGTACAACTTTAACTCTGACCGATATTTAACTTGAACACCTTTAATGCTGTCTGCCTTCAGGTCCGACTTACGCATCTTTTCTTCCGTCTAACAATACTTAGCCCTTTTAGTGACGAATTTAATTTGCCCAGCGCCAAATATTCTAATCAAATGAGGGAATTTATTTAAGTTAAAAGTAATAACTACTCGTGACTGTCCCTTTAGCGAGCTGAGGCACAACCAGGAGTTTCATTCATGTTAATGCCAGATGATTTTACTCAGTTCAGAAGCATCGGAGAAGGACGCCTTCACGTGGTGGCAATGATAGAACTGGACGGCCCAACTAACTGGTCATGTAAAAGTTCTTCATCTACTCCCCTATCCTCAGAAAGGAGGATGGTAGACTGCAGAAGGAGCGACAGTCTAAGCCTGCAGTTTACCAAGTTCACGTTTCAGATGAGCCTGAGGAAACAACAACAACAACACAACAACAACAACAACAACACCGTCACCAACAACACCATTACCACCAACAACAACAATAACAAACTCAATGCAAGGCTCCTCCACCGATGGAGTTAAGTTCTGTTCATCGTACCGTAAATTCCGATTCCCATCCTTAAATTCCAACCCACACGCTTTCAATTCTGCCTTCCACACCTCAGACTCCTCCTTCCATTTCCCTGCAGATCCCCTCGGCCTCGTCCAGTGCAGCTATCAGGGCATCGTGAGGGTGGAGTCAGGCCGCCCCACACACCCACCTCGATGGCACCTTCTCCCACACTCGCACCTCTGCCCTTATTAGTCAGCTGGACCTTGAAGACCATTAAGGCAGGGTCTTAGGCCGCCAGTGATGATGTTCTCTTGAAGGTGTTCTGTTGAGGGTGCTGTGCACGTGTTGTGATGGCGGTGATTGGTTGGAAATGTTTTGGTGGTGGTGGTGTGGAGTTCTGCTGGTGATGATATGACGGAGCTCTGTTGAGGGTGCTGTGTTGGTGCTCTGACAGTGGTGAACTGTTGGAAGTGTTCTGGTATCGATATTCTATTGGTGTCGTTCTGCTGAGCACTTACACAAATAATAATAATGAGATGATGGTGTTCAGCGGTGTTCTGCTAACCATCTGCTATGTTTTTCAGGTTCACAAGCTTTGTCGGTTAATATCTATGGTCTGTTTGTAACTTTATGATCTGTTAGAGACTCGTTACGTTCTGCTGGATCTCTTGCTATACGAAGTAGCCACTGCAACTCATTATGTTCTGCTAACGGTTTGATATGATGTTCCAGCATTATATTTGGTACCACCCAGTCCTTATTCTAATCTTGGTCTTTTTTATACTCGTACCTAACTGTTCCCATTTACTCATTTATCAATTTCATATCAGTATTGCCAATGGGACCAAGTGCACGAAGGTCGGGGCTTAGAAGCATTCCTAAGTGTGTCTGGTGTCACGGCATAATCACACCTTACTATATGCTCCTTATTTATACGTACCTAACTGCTATTACGTACACATGCATCTGTAATATTATCAGTAATGCTTATGTCATCTGGATACACAAAGGTCAAAACTTAGGGTGAACATTCCTACGTGTCTGGTGTCTGTGATTAATATTCCTTGTGATATATAATCTCTTCGTACCTAATTGCTTCTGTTTACTTTTGTATCTATTTCCTATTGACTACCAATGAAACCTGACTGCATGAAGGTTAGAACTCGGAAGTAACATTGCTACGTATGTCTGATGCCTGAGAAGAAATTCGCTGTCACGCCTTATCAGTAGCATCAGCCCTGGTTCAGATATGTTCGCCGCTCTACGTGTGCTACATATGCCTTTTATACAGCTATAGGTAAACTCTGCTTTGATTTCGTCCCTCATATCAATGCTCTTTAACCTTCTTGCTGCTCTCTCGCACTTGGGTATTTGGTTCAGTCTACCACTGGACAATTTACTTCAACTGAATTACGTCTGAACTCTAGAAAGGTCCAAAAGCAATCTCCACTAACCCTTTCCTTGTTGCACTGAACAAACCTACGCACTTTAGGCAAACTGTCACCAGGCCACTTTTTTCAGCTAAAAGAAACTCAGCGGACGAAATGTTTACAAATTTCACTTTCATTACATGAGTAAATTGATCCTTAGCGCATAAATTTTCATGTATTCTATTAAAATTCATGGTTTGCTACTTATCTGTCCATCCTCTTAATTACATTTCCCTACTCAGTTTATTTAAATTTTATACACTTTCTCTTTTTCCTACCAGACACTAATTTTTGTTCCTTCGCCTGGAAACTATTAACGCATTCAATCTACACCCAGTCCACGCCTAACTCCCTACACCACTTTCCTCTACCCCTTCGCCTGCTCAGGGGAATTAACCGTATCAACCTAATTATCATTCTATCTATATTCAATCTGTTCCATACCCACTCTGCTACATCGTTCTCCTCTACCCTCAACTGGGGAATTAAGCATATCAACCAAATTATCATAATCACGCAAAAAAATGAATAATGCATCAGCCCCTCTTTCTAAAATTTCGTTCCCTATGCAAATGAGGTGAGGGCGGAAGGCAACAAGGTGAGCGAGATCATTTTATAAGCAAGACACAGGTGAGGGAGGGTGTGGCCGCCAGGTGTGGGGTGGATGAAGCTGCCTAACTCCTCGCAACGGATGAAGGTCGAAAAAGCGAGAGAGGCGTGAGAGAGTGAGAGAAAAAAGATATAGGAATTCGTCAGAGGGAAGAAGAGAGTATCAGAGTGAGACAGAGGAAACACAGGTGAGGGAGGGACTGGTCGCCAGGTGTGGGGTTAGAGAAGCTGCCTTTGCCTCCACACTCAGGATGAAGGTCGAGAAAGCGAGACAGGGAGACAGGAACTTGTCAGATGTGCAAACGACGGAGAATTACGGCTAGATTATTAAACCTGAGATCGCTATGGGGGAAACAAACCTCTACTGTTTTATATATATACTTAGAAGAGACCTGATCTCTCTCGCTCTCTCTCTCTCTCTCTCTCTCTCTCTCTCTCTCGTTGCCGATTGCGTAATGCCCAAGGGGAAGCATTTTAATAGGCCTCCTCTCTTCACAAGTGTTTTGTAATTGAATCGTCTTAAATTCGGGGCTTGCCTAAAACTTCGGCCACTCGGTTGTAATAATATGGGTATTAGAGAGAAAAATGAAATACACATTAGACAGGGTGTGGTCGCCAGGTGTGGGGTGGAAGCTGCATTTTCCTCCACTCTCTTGATGAAGGTCGCGAAAGCAAGAGAGGAGAGGTGAGACAGAGAGACTGTAATTTTTAAGAGGAGAAAGACAGACAATTCATAAGGGAGGGGAACTTTAAGTTGGAAAAAATGTGATGTGGATGCTACCTTGCGCTCAATATTCAAGATGCAGGTCGAAAGAGTAAGAGAGAGAGAGGGAGAGACAGAAATTCATTAGAGGAGAGAAGAGAAATTAGAAAAAAGAAACAGAAGTGAGAGGGTGTAATTTCTACTTGTGTGTGAGGGGGGTGGGTGGAAACTGCGATTGTCTCCACACGGGATGAGAGTCAAGAAGCCTAGAGAGGAAGAGACAGGAATTCGCGAGAGAAGAAAACGAAGGAAAAAAAAGTAAAAGAGAGAGGAAAATAGTAAATGAAGAAGGGAGTGGAAACAAGAAGTAAAGTAAAGAGAATAAACTAAGCTGTGTTGATCCAGACAGTGAAGGAAATTTCAAAACAGAATTGTAAACATAAACCTTGAGTCATAAGTTTCCCGAGTAAGGCAGTGAGAGAGAGAGAGAGAGAGATGGGTCAAAGTTTGATCTTGTGAAATCAGGAACTTAAACCAATATAATTAAAGTAATATAAATCTGAAAGCACCATTTGAAAGCAAGAGCCACGAATATAATTTTGGGAACACATCAAAACAGGAACTACGAACATAATATTTGCTGTGACATTAGCTTGAGAAGGGACTAATGGAGACGATTTGTAAGCCAGACAAGTACAGTGAGTCTCTCCAAGGTACAAAAAAAAAAAAAAAAATCGTCTGAAGCTACTGTAACGAGACCAAAGAATGTCATCGGAGTGAAAAGGCTAAATAAAGAGGTCGTAATTATACTGAAAGGTTAAAAAGAGGTTATAAGACTGTGATTCTTGAGAGCAGCTTGTGAGTGGCTTTTAGACTTGAGGCGTATCTAAATGAAGAGAGCAGATCAATCTATATGTACACTCGGTATGCCTGCTATGAATAAAAGTTATATACGAGTGTGCCTTGGCTAGATCGCAATATTAAACGCACCACACACACACTCACTCACATATGCACACGCACGCACGCACGCACATATACACAACACACACTCTCTCTCTCATTTACACACACACACACACACACACACACACACACACACACACACACACACACACACACACACACATCACACATATCCCCTGACCATGAATGCCCTGGTAAAGCAAAAGCAGAGAGAGAGAGAGAGAGAGAGAAACACTGGTGGGGTATAAGAGCCACACAATGCCATAGCCTCTCTATAAACGACCATTGCATTGTCATAGGTGTGAGCTGAGTCAATCCCGCCTGACACTTGTATCCTGGGACACATGGTAACACAGTAGGACATAGGCACTCAGGACACTGGAACCTGTAGACTAAATGGCTTTGAGGACACCGTAACGCTTAACTTCTTAGCGATTTATTATCCGTATTAGACCACACTTTTCTTTTTCACGTAATTTCCATACCAGAATAAGGGTCTTAGTGTGGGAAGGAGGACAGGGAGGTTGTGGGGATAGGGAGGGGAAGGCAAGGGAGGTTGTGGGGAGAGGGAGAGGAATGCAAGGAGGATGTAGGGAGGGGGAGGGGAAGGCAAGGGAGATTAGGGGGTGAGGGGAGGGGGAGGCAAAGGAGGTTGTAGGGAGGGGAAGGGGAGGCAATGCAGGTTGTGGGTGGGAGGGGGGGTAAGGGAAAGACAAGGGCTAGCGGTGTTGTCCCTCAATGGCCGGCCAGCACTGATATGGCGTGCTGAGTGGGCGGTGACCCCCCGGGAGCCGCTGCCCTCAGCCACTAGACCAAACACTGGCTTTCTCTCACCAACATTCGCATTTCAGGACCTGTTGCTGTGGCTACGAGGCCCGGTAGCCGCAATTAGTGGCACAAACACAGAGGGTTCTTGAGCCTGTCATCATATAAGGAGCAGTCATTTCCTGTCCCTGTCTTGGATGTTATTAAAATGTACAGTATGTTGTTTCTTGGATAAAATTTTCGTAAAAACAACAGTCATAATTGCTGCTATGTAATCTGACACTATTTGCATATGTTTGTGATTTTTCCTCACCCATTAAACGCTGTCTGTGTATGCTGGGTTAAGCTCCAGCTCAGGTTCCTTCTATTGAAATTATTTTCTCACCACCTCTGCCACTCTCCTTCCTTCTGATATGGTGACAAACCCCACAACATTTTGTTGCCTTCCTTGTCAGTCAAACATGCTGACATTACATCTAGAAGCTTAAAAACAGTGATCATCAGTGCATCACACGTAAGCAGCAAGAATATGCATCAGTGGAAAAATATCCTGTCCTTCTCAGTAAATGATGAAGGAAAACGAAATCAAAACAGGAACTCTCACATCACCAATCTTCCTTTCGAAACCGCCTCATGAGTAAGTAGGATATGACTCTGAAGAGGCTAGATTCCTTGGATGTGGGCGTTACAGTGTCTTGCCTCTGCTCTGCTTTTCTACGCCCACCCCATCCATTCCTTCCCCATCCAGTAATACCCCATACTTTCCTTGTCCACCTCGTTTCACAGAATTCCTTCCTTCCCCATTCCGTCCCACCCTACTTATTCCACCTCAGTTGCACCCAACCACAAAAAGGCTGGATTATTATTTTTTTTGGTCTCTCCCTTTTTTTCATTCTTCCCCACCCACCCTACCCCATCCTTCCTCACTCCGCCACAGCTCAGCCCATTCCACACTTTCACTCCCCACTCCGTCCCATCCCAACCCTTTCCAACTCCACCTCACCCCTTCTTCTTCCCCATCTCTTTCCAACTCCACCCCACCTCTTCCTTCCCACCCCTTCCTCTCCCCACCCCACCCCGAACAAGCAGGATTCTGGAGTTGCAGGAGTATCTGTGTCTCGGTCCCGCCCCGCCCCGCCCTGCCCCTCCCGCCCCACTTGGCACCCTGCGGTAACTCACACCCTCTCCGTGAATCACACACCTCGAGGGGCTTCTGACGTCACCCGCCCGCCGGTGCTTGAGTGTTGTGGGTGTGTTGAGTGCACTGTTGTGTTGTGGGTGTGTTGAGTGCAGTGCTGTGTTGTGGGTGTGTTGAGTGCGGTGGTGTGTTGTGGGTGTGCTGAGTGCGGTGGTGTGTTGTGGATGTGCTGAATGCGGCGGTGTGTTGTGGGTGTGCTGAGTGCGGTGGTGTGTTGTGGGTGTGTTGAGTGCGGTGGTGTGTTGTGGGTGTGCTGAGTGCGGTGGTGTGTTGTGGGTGTGCTGAGTGCGGTGGTGTGTTGTGGGTGTGTTGAGTGCGGTGGTGTGTTGTGGATGTGCTGAGTGCGGTGATGTGTTGTGGGTGTGTTGAGTGCGGTGGTGTGTTGTGGATGTGCTGGGTGCGGTGGTGTGTTGTGGGTGTGTTGAGTGCGGTGGTGTGCTGTGGGTGTGTTGAGTTCAGTGGTGTGTTCTGGGTGTGTTGAGTGCGGTGCTGTGTTGCAGGTGTGTTGAGTGCAGCGGTGTGTTGTGGGTGAGCTGAGTGCGGGGCTGAGCAGTGGGTGTGGTTAGCTGTGGGTATGTTGAGTGCAGCGATGTGTTAAGGGTGTTGTTTGCTGTGGCTGTGTTGAGTGCAATGGTATGCTTTGTGCATGGCTGTGTTCAGTGCAGTGATGTGCTGAGTGCAATGATGTGCCGAGTGCAGTGGTGTGTTGTGTGCGTGTTTTACTGTGGCTGTGCCGAGTGTAAGGGTGTATTGATTACAGCTGTGTGCTGTGGGTGTCAAGTGCTGTGGTGCTCTGAGTGTTGTGGAGGTTCGAGCAGGCAGTACTGGGATATTAAATGCTGTAAGTTGTACATTATCAGGAAACCATCGTAGTCGCGGCCAACTGATAATACGTCATATGCTAAGTGTCGCTAAATGCTGTGTGACGTCAGTGATCCAGCAGACTATTCCTTGATATGTCCATCTTTTCAGGACGTAAAAAAAAAAAAAAAATCTGAATCCTGACTATATACATTTTTTCCTCTACCACCAAACGATTCTACTCATATTCGTAGTTTCACGTGTTATATATGGGGAGTGGCTTTTCACCCTGCCGTGGTTTAGATCTTATATATCTGAACGTAAGAGAGAGAGAGAGAGAGAGAGAGAGAGAGAGAGAGAATGGGGGGAAGGAGCTTCATCAGATTTAATTCCCGGTCACGCTAATCAATGACGCTGTAAACAAAGGAGTGCTCTACAGACTTTAAAATGAGGAAATGTTATGGTTAAACACGTCGTGAGAGTGCTGTCGTTAGATACAAAGGCCGAATATCTCAAGCCTCCAGCGCCAAAATTACGACCCGCCAACTGTGTGATCTGCGGACGTGCGGTACCAAGGGAAAGCCGGCACAGTATGTTTTGCTGCTGGTGTGCGTGGCGTCTTTTCGAAAGCTGCTTAATTACGTGCTTTATTTATGGAATTAGGACTATTACTTGGCGTACAGTTGCGTGTGTGTGCGTCGCTGGAGTTGCTAAGAAGCTGGAGTGACCAAGAGGAGTCTGATACAGCCCGTCGGTGAGGTAAGGTAAGGATAGATTGTGTTGATGCAGACACGCGGGTGCTGACGATTTTTCAGAAGTAGAGGGCAGAGGAGTTTAGGTGTTTTCGCCCTGCCCCCTTTCCACTTATGCATCTAGTACTGCTTAAAACACCTTTTAGATTAATATGATCACACAGGGATATGAGTGCGATGATCATTTAAATTAATACATAAGGCAGAGTTTTAGTTTTGTACCGGTATACATAAATGTCATCCACTGAAGTGTTCCTAGTCAGTGATTATAATTTTTCGTGTAAGGTACAGTATATACAGTACGTTAGAGTGTTGTGCTAAAGTGATAATAATTTGCTAATGAGTGAAGGCTGATGTTGCCTCTGACGGTGAGAGTGCGTGTTCATCCCAACTCCTCTGTCTTTTGAGTGCACACCTGCGCATGTTATTGTTCTTGCAGTGTATATATGTATGTATATATAGTTTTGTTAATGCATATAGTTATTCACAGATATGTTTAAAGCTTTGTGTCTGAACTGTATGTCCATACATGTCACGGTAACTGATACTGTCCCCCCCCAAAAAAAAAAAATGCCACTCATTGTGATCTTTATTTTTGAGGAGATACATGTTCGAACTTAATCGACAGCATACATAGCTTATAACTTTCAAAGATTTGCCCTAATATTACAAAACGAATGACGCTTTCTCGTAATCTCCGATATCATCACTCTTTACTTGAGGTATCGTGCTCCGAAAGCAGTGGTGACGAATTATTGGGGGGAAAAATATTGGCGTATGTACACTAGATGAAAGTTTCGCGATATATACTAGCCCACCACTTCAAAATGGTAAATAAGAGAAAACTGGTACGGAAGCCATAGCCAACAGTCATGTATCTGGCAACTGTGCGAATGGGGTGGGGCCGGAAAGGGGGGGTAGTTAGCCAGCAGCAGGGCCATAAAGTAGGAAGAGTTTGGCCAACTCTGTTTCAGACCTCACCTCGCACGGTCACCTGTGTTTGACCGAAAACCGGTCACGTGACATACGGGCGCCATATTGCATCCTCACCTCACCTCAGTTCCCTGACTGCCATAAGAAAGCAGAGAGACCAAGGGGGACGCTACACTTTCTATGGCCATATCACCTGTTACATACCTATATTTGACATCGAGATGGTATACAGTGCAGCCTGGGGATGTTCCAACCGCACAGGCCATCAGCTCCCCCATCCCTCCTCCTCCCATATCCCCTCCTCTCCCATCCCACAGTGTTACCAGACAGTTGAGTGTCTGGCTACTGCTTCGCCAGTGATTGTCTCACGCTAAAGGTTCAAACTGGGAGGCAGGTGTACAAGGCGGAACTTTCCAAAAGTGTGCATTTTATTCTACAAAACTCTGTCAGTGTTGGAGTCAGTTAATGCTTTGTGCATCTGAAAGCAAACTTTACATCCACCGGCTTCATATTGTGTGTATTAATACTGACTCACTGTTTCGTAACTTCACTGGTAGAAGTTAGTTCGAATGAAGACGGAGACTATACATTTTTTTTTTTCTCTCGTATTAGTAGTTGTAACCCCAAGCTCATCTGAATGTGAACTCTGTGGACTGCAGGTCGAAGTTGCTCTCTTTCTATAGACCATCCTATTTCTTTCGGGGGATCGGAAGGCGATTGAGGGACATTTGTATAGTCGGGCAGCACCACCGTCCGGCCATATCGGTGCCACCACATGAAGGCGTCCCTCTCCAGCATCATTTGTTATAGTGATTTAGGGGGTCACTTCAGGCAAGACTACACGTGATGCCTAGCAAGTAGCCGGGAAGGAGGGGCTGGTAGAATGAGGGCTGGCAGGAGCAGGAGGTAATGCGGTGGTATCTGCCTCGGTATTCACAGCACCACCTTAATGGATGTCGGTATGCAGGCAATTGACATCAGGGCTACGTATTCATAAACCCTCCTAAGCTTAAGTTGTTTATGAGACAGCTTGTACGTATTTTTGTCTTCACATTTACAGCTACCGAAAACTGCACAACCGAATTAGGAGTTTTTATTGTGACAAAACGTAGAGGAGAAACGATGTGTGATAAGTAGTAATTGTTTTAGAGACTTGTTTATGGTAAAAATGGTTAGAATTCTTTATAAATCTGACCCCATGCCAGCCCTCAACCCCCACCCCTCTTCACCCTTCCTCCTCCACACTTATTTTTAGTCATAATCACTCATTTATCTCCCATCCTCTTATTCGCATCCAACTGCGTGATCCGAGTCTGCCTAACTCCACCTTCGGTACGAGTGTTTTTCGTACTTCATGCTTGATGCTGTCAGACGATTTTCCTCAGTTTTAGATCGATCTCTTATAATTTGAGGCTAAAGGGGGCTGTTTCTAAGCCAAGGTCTTCTACGTAGCACTCTTTTCCATGGTCAAGAAAATCGTCTGAAGGTAGAAAACTCAAAAATATAAAAAAATGACACTGCTCTGAAGCCCCTCCATTCGATGGCGTTCTGTTTGTTTCATATTCATTCTTGCCAACGTAACACGATTTTATTCACCTTTGGAGTGACTTAAGCGAACTGGAGGGGTACGAGATCCTTCATAAACCCCTTCACTGTGAACGATACTCTTCCAAATCAAACAAAATCTCGTGGTATAAACAAGAATAAAATAAAAACTAGGTCCCCCCGTGAAAGGGGAAAAGGTTTTAACGCCCTTGTAGATTAATCTCGTGTTCTCGACCCCTACATGGGAGGATCAGTCACTCTCCCTCCTCACCAAGACGGACAAGGCAGACTTTGACACCTAGCCATTGACGTCACAGCTTCATGCCATCCTTGTGATATCACCACATACTGTCATCGGGGGTATTTCCGTAAAAAAAAATATCTAAAATTGTTAATCCAAGAACCTATAGAAGCCTTTTTACTAGAATACCTAAGGAAATGATAGGCTATTAGTCAAGCATCATTTTCAGGTATTGTCCAAGAGTCAGGTGAGAGTAGAAAGAAAAGATACTGTATATATAATCCTTTCTTCAAGAACAATGAAAGACTTTTTACTAATATACAATAAACACTTCTAGGATATTAATTTCATTCACAGATACTGAAAAAATTCACACGAGGGAAGAATACAAAACACAGGAAGATATAGGTGGCTGTACTGACTGTAGCCTGAACCCCTGTAGTGAGGTATTATAGCTAAGTCACTAAATGTTACTGACAAACACTCTCTGCTGGCAAACGGGTTGATGTATGTACTTATATCTGACATTAATGACGCTTTTTATATTGCACACACACACACACACACACACACACACACACACACACACACACACACACACACACACTCGTGCGCGCGCAATTTATATCCAGTATGTTTGTATGGTTTGGTAACAGTACCGGTAATAGGTAATATTTACTTCTCCCTTCCCCATCTCTCTCTCTCTCTCTCTCCAAAACCCCCAGTAACGAGAGCTACCCACACTGAGGCCAAAGCGACTGCGAGGCGGCATTCGTCACTGGGAAAGGTTCTCTGGTGGCCATCATACTTGCACATTCTCTCTCGGTACATGCAATATGGATTCCTGCGTCTGCCCTTGTCATAAGCGGGGACCAGTGTGACATACTAGAGTGGTCGGGATGAAGCGTAGAGGCATGGGAAAGAGGGGTGGGGTGGGAGGAAGAGGATCGGACGAAGAGGAGTGGAAGGAAGGTGAAGGAGACTGGGGTGAAAAGGAAGAGTGGGAGGAAAGGAAGGAGTTTTGGAGGAAAATGGAGAAAACATGGAAGAAAAGAAACAAGACTGGGAGGTAAGGGAAGAAGGCATGGGAATGGGAAGAAATCTGGAAAGAAAAGGGATGGGGTTTGAAGGAAATTGAAGATATGGAGGAAAAGAAATAAGGCTGGGAGGAAAAGGAAGAAAACTGGGAGAAAGATGAATTAAGACTAAGATAAAAAAAAATTATATGATGCAAGAGGAAAAGGACTGGAAAGCAAAATAAGATGACTGGGAGAAAAAATGAAGACGATCAGCAAGAGGACGAAGACTGATAAGGAGAGGAAGAAGGCCAGGAAGACTATAAGGAACATTATGAGGATGGAGAATACTGTATTTGGTAAAGGATAGGGAGCACTATTGCGAGGAGAGGAAGAGGTGAAGGAAGAGGACGGATATCATATTATAAAGATGACCGTGAGGATGAGCAAGAGGAAAACAAAGATGAACAGAAAGAAGGATAGGAAGAGGAGGAGAGGAAGTCGGGGAATGCATTAGGGATGATGATAAGGTGGAAGCGGAGCAATGGGAGGTGGCAAAATAGGTGGAAAGTGTGTAGGAATTGAGTGGATATAAAGAAAGAAAATAAAAAAATAAGAGGATCAGATGGAAGAAGGGTTGTGGTGAGACGAACTGAAGAAAGAGAATCAGGAAGAACAAAAGAAGAGAGGAACGAACATGATCTCTATTGTGTGAAAAGGAGCTAAGAAAATAATACAAGAACTATGTTACATTCGTGAACTTCAAAGAGAATAACTGATGAAATGGATAGGGAAATGTCAAGAGGCAGAGTCGATATTTGTAAGGAACAAAGTAGGAATTGGAAATAGGAAAAGCGAAACATTTATTATAAAAAAACAGAAATTTGATAACATAATTTAAGTTATAAGTTCATATGTTTCTCAACACCCAGGCTTGTGTACGACTGAGGGGGTGTATGTGTATAAGAACGAAAGAGTGTGTGTGTGTGTGTGTGTGTGTGTGTGTGTGTGTGTGTGTGTAAATTTTCCTTGATCGTATGAATGTAACAAGGATAGGTATTATGTACAGAGTGGTGTGTGTGTGTGTGTGTGTGTGTGTGTGTGTGTGTGTGTGTGTGTGTGTGTGTGTGTGTGTGTGTGTGTGTGTGTGTGTGTGTGTGTGTGTCAGTGGGCGTGGTATGTGAGTGGGTGAATCCGAGTTTGTAGGGATAGGGTTACACGCGATGACTTTAACACACAGGAGAGCCACATCTGCCACCCCAGCACCTCACAGCCCCAGGATGTGACCAAACAGCTCCCTTACAGTACAGTACATTCCTGATTAAGATTACACTCGGCCACAACTCTCACCTTTCCATACCTACTCATACTTTCTCACTCTAACTCCACTCCAAATAAGAGAGACACCTGACCAGACTCATATGCTTCCACACCTGACCGCACTCTACCTTTAACTCCTTCAGCTGTTACTATAAGCCATTCCAAGTTAGACTTACAATCAGCCTCTACTCACATCCTTCCACACATGCTCATTCTCTCTCGCCTTAACCCCATCACCGTAACTATAGTCCATCCCAAATTAGACTTACACTTAGTCACGACTCACATCCTTCCACACCTGCCCATACCGTACTCCTTGACTCTAAGACCGTCACCTGTAGCTGTAACTATAATACAGAACGGCATATGGATACAGGTGATGGAGTTTCAGTGAGGGAGTATGGTCACTAAAGGAAGGATGTGAGTCAATTCTGAGTTCATTTCTACTTTGGAATGGATTACAGTTCACTCATATCACACCACTGTACAATCCCGGACACCATCATCATAAATCTGGTGACACATTTTACATTATATTCTTGCTATCTCCAGACGATTTTATTCAGTTTAGGCTAGGTTGTTTAATCCTGAGGGGTCGATATAGCTTTCATTAACCCCTTTGCTGCAAGATGTCTCCCGTAAGTTGAGTACAGTCATCTTGTGATAGCAAGGATAACAGTCTGACTGCGATTACCTACTTTTACTTTTATTTAATTTTATTCCGGCTTTTACTATCGTCAAAAAATTTATAACTATTGCAATTGACGTTTTGACAGAGAATAAAGAACTTTGTATTCTATTCCAGCTCGCCACGGACGATTTTATTCAGCACACTGGAACTCACCGCATCCAAAGCGTTTTTAATCATTCCACATTTTAGTCTAAGTACGAGTATTATGAAACTCTGACCTAACATTCCGAAAAGATGTTGGACTTTGAACATCAAATCACTGTTCCGAAAGTCAGTGATTGCTGCCTCGTTATTTATCGTTATGAAGTGGATCAGTACTTATGTCCCCAACTGTACTTTCAAAGATACTCTAGGTGGACACTAGCTTTGTTGAACTGAAAGCCAAATAATTCTTACAGCTTTCATGTCACAGTGCTTTAGTCTGAATTACACTAGAATTTATTTCAATATGCCTTAGGCGTTTATGGTCATTCTACACGAAATTCTAAGTATTGTCACAAACAAACAAATATACAGGTACATACATATACACATACATTCCCATAAACGCAGACACACTAAGCGTCTGGGTGAGCGTAGGCCTGATCTCAACGGAGTGGGGAAGGGTGGGGGGATGGGGGGAATGAGAGGGATGGGGAGAGGGGGGGGGAGACACGGTAAGGGAGATGGTGGAGGGGGCGAGGTACAGAGGGTAACATGAATACTTCCTTCTCTTATCGGGCCCGGCATCCCACCACTATCGTCTTGTCACATAAGTCTAAGTAATGTTTTAGCTTTTCATAATGCCACTGATTTAGTTTTTACCTTTTCGTTCTCGCTTTTTTCCAATTTTAGGATCACACCAAGATATTAATAAGGAAATCAGTTAGACAATTACCTTAATAAGAACACTAGTTACATCGATTTTGATTACCTTAGTTACAGTATTATAAAAGCGTCTGAAGGAATAAATATACCCTTTTCGCAATCATATCGTTCTTATTCATCTATCTGCAATCCGAGACAAACCTCAAAAAAGTAGACTTGGTAGGGGGTTGTACTGACATCACCCCTTCACTACGATGACGCATTAGCTTAGTTAATCCTTGCTACCTCCAGACAATTGTATTAAACATGGGAAAGACCTTCAATGTCGCAGGGGTTAATGGAGGCTATATCAAATCCTTCCGGTTGTTAAAGTCTCCCCTAAGCTGAATATAAACGTCCGGAGAAATCAAGAATAAAGTAAAAATTACATCACAGAATTGGAAAGATTGATGTTTTCACTACTAGGAGTTGATCTCGAATTGCAAAGCGACCTTGAAATATCCTTCCAGCTGGTGCCAAAGAACCAGCCAACATGTAGAGGGACATTCCACACGACCAGCCCAGGGACCACACACACAAAAACACCTCTTGAACAAAGGCCTTCTGGCTGGCCGTGCCCAGGACTTGCCCGTCTGGCTATAGGAGTAAATAGCCTTTTATATCAGAGGGACGCATATATCACTGTCCTGCGTCTAGGCTTATATGGAGCCCCGACCCCGGTACACCTCCTTCACGGTACACTCCTTATATTTATTTATTTGGCGGGGTCATCCTCCCGTATTTACACATGTATGGCGTCGGGGGTCACGGGGCCAGCATAGCATTTTAGTCTGCATATGGAAGACTCAAGATGCCAGTGACTTGGGTCTGCTTTAGAGTGAGTTATGGGGGTCACTGAGTTGAATGTCCTCAAGTTACGCCTAGATTTAAAGCTTGAGGGAAGACTATAACACAGGTCTTTAAGTCACGAGGTTATTTTTTAGCCTGAGGGAAACTCTGACAACATTCTAAGCTACTGTGTAAATTCTGAGCTTGAAGTGACCAAGCAGGAACGTCCACATAAGGCCAATACTGAAACCTGATGGGGATACATAAAACAGTCTCCTAAGCTACAAGATCAGATTTAAGCTTGAAGGAGAGATTATAAGAAAACCTTATCAAGTGCAAGCTATTATTTTAGCTTAAAGTGCAAGCTACATTTTAAGCTTGATGTAGAAAATTAAACAAAGCCTTATAAGCTACAAGGTCAGTTTCAAGCTTGACGATGAGAAAATAATAGCTTCGTAAATTACAAGCTCAATTTAAAGCATTAAAGGGAAAAAACAACACAGCCATACAAGCTGCAAGGTCAGCTCTGAGTTCGAGAAAGGATAAAACACAGTCCTGTAAGCTGCAAGGTCAATTTTAGTGCAAGAAGACGCTCGAGAAGCAATATCGCCGCCACTCGCCAGCACTGTGAGTCAGCCAGCCACCATCACGGGCAGACAAGGCGAAGTTGCAATTCAGAAAGGAGGAAGTAAAGAGGGCGAGGAGCTGACCCCGCGTCTGGTGCTGCCCTCCCCGGGTTTATTGAGAAGGAGGTGGCGTGGGGGGCATCAGAAAGTTTGCGCACGTCAACACTGCTGCTGGAGACAGGGGGACGACCCGGGTTACGGTGTTGGTGCTCTGCATGGCTGATACGCAGGGCAGGGAGTGGGGAGGAGAGGAAGAGAGTGGGGAGAAAAGGAGTGGATTGAGAGAGGCGGTCAAGGAAGATTTGCAGCCCTTCAGATGCAGCAGAATTAAAGAAAGAAAGAAATCAAAGTCTTGGAAATTCATACAGTGTCTTATTTTGAACAGCTGGACATAGTATATTCATTTCTTTTTTTGTAGACACCTTTCGAAATCATGCACTATCTTACATTTTGAACAGTTGGACGTGGTTTCTTTCTTCTTTAGGTGACAAGGATTAAAAAGCACGCACTGATTCAGGTGGTGCAGCATCTAAAAAAAAAAAAAAAAAAAAAAAAAAAAAATCGAAACTCATACAGCTCCTTCCGTTTTGAACAACTGGGTGTAAAACTTTGGTAAACACTCTATGGTGAGGCAGTGTTCCGTATGAATTTTATAGCGCAAAGGGATGAACAGAACCGCAATCATAAAATAATAATAACAATAATAATAATAAACTCCTGTCGTATCTTATATTTGGAAAAGTTGAAAATGAAGGCACTGAGGCCCCGTTCCTTATGACTTTTATCCCAGAGAAGGATTATGAAAGCAAATGTGCTAACTACACAAAGACATAGTAGTGGAAATTCCGCAGTCATTCGTGTTGTACTGCTATCAAAACAGAAAAAAGAAGAAGAAAGAAAGGGAGAAAACAGAAAAACTTCGAAACTCATTCCGTCTCTTTCATCTGGAACAGTTGGACGTAAATTTTTGGCATTTACTCTATGTTAATTTTTTCACCACGATGGCCTTTTATATCACTGCCCTCCCCAGAAGATTTTATCTAAATTAGGAAGGACCTCTAGTAGTATGGTGACTAAAGATGAATGTATCTAACTCCTCCATTTCAAAAATTCCGTACTAAGAACAGTCACAAGCAGAACACACTCACACACACACACACACACACACACACACACACACACACACACACACACACACACACAAGAGGTAAAGTGGTTATGGCGTCTTTCCTTACTAGTGTTTTCTTTGACATGAATTCTTAAGGCGAATGTAGCTGGTTGTCATATTATTCATGATGATTCGAACAGCCGATGAGTGGAGTGCAAACGAGGGCCATTTATAACTATTTCAATATATGAATGAAATATTTGCAGGTGACTTGATCACGAAACTAAAAGAGACTCTCATACATAATTCAATGCAAGAATGAAGAAGGTCATTGTATTCATAGGACCGCCAAATGCAACTACTCTGATCAGTGAAAGAAGAATTTGCAGTTGTTTTCCTATCGCTATACAGGAGAGGCAGTCATACATAATTCATAGCGAGGATGAAGACGGCCGATGAATGGAGTGAATAGCGACGATAGTTTCAGCTATTCGGAGCTGGTGATATCAGTCCAAACCTTGATATTCCGGTGCATGTGAGTTCGCCAGCACTGTCACCCCTCGAGTTCTGATCGGTTCACGCTTTTTTGTACCCCTTTCCACCAGTTACGTGTTGCTGTATATCATTCTTGCTACCACCAGACGAGAGTGAATTAAAAGAGAGACATCTAGTAATGACGGCTTTAATGAGGGCTAGATGTGACTCTTTCATTTCCAAGAGTCTAGTATTGAAGGCTAGATTTTAACTCCTTCATTTCCAAGGTCTAGCAATGAAGGCTTTATCTAACTCCTTCATTTCCAAGAGTTTAGTAATGAAGGCTAGATTTAACCTTTTCATTTCCAAGAGTCTAGTGATGAAGGTTTTATTTACCTCCCCCATTTCCCAGTACAGTAATCACGGGGTTAATGAATGATATATCTAACTCCTGTATTTCGAAGTCTATCTTGGACTGAATAAAGCCGTCTGGTGGTAGTTGTACAAGTAATGGAGCAAAAAAACAACAACGTCATTGGAGTGAAGTGAAAAACTTTTTGAACCTAGTGACATCTTTCATAGTTTAAGCTTCCTATCTCCATACGCTCTTACTCAACTTAGGGGAGAATTATGGAAGCGGGCGGGTTGCCTACACCCTTAATTAACTTATCCACTATAATAGGTTCTTCTTAAGCTGAATAAAATCGTCAGAATGCAGCAAGAACAATCTATATTCATACAACCCTGGATTCAAGCAGTTAATTCGAGTTGGTGCACTTGGGTACGTTTTTAAAGCTAACGGTGGTTGAGAGGACCGCCTTCATGTGGTGGCATGGATAAAAGCGAGCGGTTCCACTGTCCGGCTATATAAACGTCGAACTCCCTCCCTGTCCCCCAAAATACGGATGGCGGACTGCAGGAGAAGGGCAACTCAAGCATGTAGTTCACTGGGCTCATGGTTCAGATGATTCAACAAATACAACAACAACAAGAACAGCAAAAACACTCAAACTAACACCATGAATATTTGTGCGAGACATCATAGCACTCAGGCGCTAATAATAATAATAATAATAATAATAATAAAACTAATAATAATAATAATGTATCGAATAACCCTTTTCAACTACGAGCATTTGTACCCCAAGGAGTCTTACTGTGCATAGTCAAACACCAGAAGGTTTTGTTTTGCCGAGAGAAATACTAGCAGTCATGGAGTAAAGGAAAGGGTGCGAGCAGAGGCTTAATCAGGCGCTGCTCAGGGAATGGAAATCACGGCACAGCATTGAGAGGACAGACGTGAGCAGGCAGGACAAAGGTTGCAGCTGGATGAGCATGAGTACACACACACACACTCACACACACACACACACACACACACACACACACACACACACACACACACACACACACACACACACACATACTAATCCCCATAATATTACGAGACCCATAAACGCGCATTCTCACCCACTCGTAAACGCACTTAATCCATGAAGGGTAAGGGTTTCTCTCAGGGGCATAAATCGTCTGGGGGGAGCTAAAATAATATTCCTAAGAGGTAGAGAACACTTAGAGGGTTATACAGAGAGGAACTCAATTCGTGTGTGATGTGGGATTTCCTTGTCTGAGTGAAATAGTTTGTCGCTCTAAATATATAGTCCTTAAGTGATGCAGAACAGTAAATAAACACACACACACACACACACACACACACACTTATCACAACACACCCATTCATGTACTAACACACACAGAACAAAGACTCATAAAACGCATGTAACGTGCACGAGACACACTCACACACACACACACACACACACACACACACACACACACACACACACACACACACACACACACACATACACACACACATACACACACACATCATCTCTCTCTCTCTCTCTCTCTCTCTCCCTGCCATCAATCCCAGTACACACAACACCCCGAAAACATCACTCACTTCTGACACCATGAGAGTGATAAATACGAGTGACGCTCTATGCCGCCCACAGTTTATTTCGGGACTCTGTTACTGATGGCCACTTGGACTTCTTGTGCCCAGAGAACGCCCCTTAGAGAACGAATTTAGGGGAACGACACTTGAGAAAGAGATCAAGGGAACGACATTTTGATAAGAGATTAAGAGAACGACACTTGGAAACGAGCTTCGGGGAACGACATTTGGGATAGACATTAAGGGAACGACACTTGGGAACGAGCTTAGGGGAACGACACTTGGAAAGAGATTAAGGGAAAGACATTTTGATAAGAGAATAAGGGAACGACATTTTGGAACGAGCTTAGGCGAACGACATTTGGGAAAGAGATTAAGGGAACGACACTTCGGAACGAGCTTAGGAGAACGACATTTGGGAAAGAGATTAAGGGAACGAGACTTGGGAACGAGCTTAGGGGAATGAGCGAGGGACCAACACAAAGGAAACGACTTTAAGTGAGCGATTGGAAAGGAACTAACTTAAAGGAGCAGCTATGAGGGTACAACTAAAAGGGAACGACTTTAAGAGCGTGAGGGAATGACGTAAGGGATGACTTTAAGGGAGCGGCTCTGAGGGAACGACATTTTGGGGGGATGGACTTAAAGGAAAAAAAACTTAAGGAGTGGTTTTAAAGGAGTGATTCATGAGGGACGACGTTTTAGGGGAGAGGCCCTGGTGGAGAAATTAGATGGACTCAGCGAGGTAGCTCTGAGGGATGGACGTTTTAAGGACGATTAAGAGGGGTGACGTTAAGGGAGTGGGTTTGAGGGAACTACTTTGAGGGAACGGCTCCAAGAAAACGGTATTAAGGGAACGACGCCCTGAACCCTTAAATTTGAGGCACTGTAAACGGGTGATACAAGGGAATCATGCATTATTCACACGGCCAGTAGCCCCGCGAATATTGGCTTAAAGGAAAACTCTCCTCTCTCTCTCATGAAGATCAATACCTACCCAACTCTTAAACAACTGCCAATAGCTCAATAGTCCACAAATTAAAAAAAAAAAATGCACTGATAACCAAAGCAATATCATTCTTTCATAAGTTTTCCGACATAAATAATTTACCAACACATCTGGAAGGATATATTTTAAAAAGTAATGAAACCTCGTCATACAATGTATTTCTGTGCTTTTCTTTTACTCTGACATAGGACCTTAACCCCTTCAGTATTAGCTGATGGACATGCGTAGTCAGACTGGTAGACTGATTGGACTAGTAACTAAGGAGGCTATTCTTACTTCATGGCTAAGGCTCATTGAATTTCAAGCAACCATGACTTGGCATTCGAGTTGTGGGTCCAGTTTGGAAGGATGAAAACAAACCGACTACAGTGATACATCTGAGCAATATCGAATCATCAAGAAGGAAGGGAAAAACTTGACCTTCTTATCTTGGAGTACCTTTCCCAGAGCCCTTTCTGCATATACAGTGGCAGCCTCTCAACGTTATCTTACCGATCTTCACCACACAGCAACCTACCCTACTGATGCACCTTTTAGAGATTTGTAAAGAGGTATGTCAGTTGCTTTTAGTTCCCAGTCATGCAATAGGGAGGTTGTGTGTGTGTGTGTGTGTGTGTGTGTGTGTGTGTGTGTGTGTGTGTGTGTGTGTGTGTGTGTGTGTGTGTGTGTGTGTGTGTGTGTGTGTGTGTGTGTGTGTGTGTGTGTGTGTGTGAGAGAGAGAGAGAGAGAGAGAGAGAGAGAGAGAGAGAGAGAGAGAGAGAGAACGAATATTATACCTTAAAGGGATAAAAAAAGAAAAAGAGTCCAATGTACAGTATAATATGGTAACCAAAATGAGATCATGAAAATAAGTCAATACTTTAACACTAAAATTAAACCTCAGAGCATGGAAGGAAATATCAAAAGATGAAATGGGACAGGGAGTGGGTTGAGAAGCGAATGGGATGAGAGAGACGGCTGGGTACACAAGAGGGAGGGGAAAGGAAGGGAAAAGGGAAAAAATGACACTGTAAATAGACAAGAACATTTGTAAATTCTAGACAAGGATTTTGACAGGAAAAGAGTAATAAATGTAATAAACAAGGGGGAAAACTGGTATAAATGGAGAGCTAACAAAAGACATGATTCAGGAAGAGGTGGACGAAGAAACAGATGAATAAGTAAAGAGCAAGGCAAGTGATGTGGTTAAGGATAGGGTAGGAGAGAGAATGAGATACAGTTGAAGGGGACGAGGGAGGGGGAGAGGAAGGGGGCAAGGGAACAAGGGGAAGAGGGGACTAGGGAAAGGGGAAGGGAAGCGGGGAGGATGGGGAGAAGGAGAGAGGAACTGTAGCAAGGGGGGCTGGGGGAGGGGGGGAGCAAGTGGAAGAGGGCAAAGGGGAGGGGGATGGAAGAGGATTACCTGACCGAGCAAACGTCTGCCACAAAAACGGAGGAGCCGGAGTGTTTGTGGGGTGGCGGCGCGTGTGTGTGCGGCTGGTGGAGCGACCACGGGGGGAATAAGTTGTGGCCGTAGGGGATGTGGGCGCTCATACAAGGGGAGGGGGGGATGGAGGGAGGGGGACGAGAGGGGTGGTACTGTACTGGGTAGGGAGCCACCGTGATGGGACACAGATAATCAGGACATGAACTGGGGTAGATACTGTTAACGAATCACCTGGACGAACCGGTGTGGATGTTGTGGTTGGAACTTAATCAGGGCGTGAATCAGGGTGGATAATGTAATGAAAGAGTCAGTATGAACCCGGTGTGGATATTGTTGCTGGAAGTTAATCAGGCCGTGAACCGGTGTGGATATTTTGGTTCAAACTTAATTAGCCCGTGAGTCAAGGTGGATATTGCAAAAGAATCACTTGGACGAACCGGTGTGGATGTTGTAGTTAGGGCATAATTAGGATGTGAACCGAAAGATATAATTAAAATGAACAAGTCTGGATACCGTCAAAGGTAATCAGAACGTGAAATGATGTGGATAATAAGAGACAGAAACTGAACATGAACCAATGTGGATAGTTTACTTTAACAGAGATAATAAATGAAGTGGATAGAATCAACAGACAGGCTAATCAGAATGTGAACCGGTGTGGATATTGTAACAGGGCAAACCAGGAAGTAAACGGGTGTGGATACTGTAAAAAGACACACAAGAACTGCTGTGGATATTTTAGAAGGACATGAACTATAGTGGATACTGTAAAAGACAGAAGGAAATGGTGTGGATATTATAAGAGATAATCAGAAGTAACTAGTGTGGATAGTGTGGTAGGATGTAAGATGGTATGGATGGTAAAAGAGGTAATCCTAACGAATTTGTGTGGATACTTTGGGAGGGAGATATACTGTACAGAGGGAGAATCAATGTGGATATAATAGGAGCGAGGTAACCTGGGCACAAACCTACTGAGGATACTGAGGAAAGAAACCATTTTAGTCTGGAGTCTGCATTCTCGCCGGGTAAGCAAGCTCCCTAGCACCTCTTCCTTAGCGATTTATTTTTGAATACGGTTGCGTAATATCAAGTTGTATGTTACTAATGATGAAAAACTGGTGTTAGTGGAATGGTTTTAAATGACAGGGGGACAGTAAGAAGTAGTGAAATAAATTGCTTAGGAAAAGGTACTAAGGAGCTTCCTTAACCGACGAGAATACGGGTCTGGCTTTCTGCTTGAAAGTCGAATCACGTTCATGTAGATTGTGACGTCTGAATCATCAAATCGTGGAGACGGATATCAAGGCTGGCAGAGGCGAGCTGATGTATCCAGGACGAGCACTGAAAAGATCCGTATAACAGCCAGCATCCCATCTCCTGAATTTTCCACTCCTGTATGCATAATGCTGAATATGACGCCGCGATCACCATATGCATGACTCTGAGAATATGTGAACACCGGTCAGGCTTAGGGTCGTATTCTGAGTGCCTTTCGATATTTCGTAACACCTCTTCCATAGCGATTTATGCTCTACATTATATCATAAAATTCACTTGCGTGTTATTGATACAAACTATGTTGATATTAAAATGATATACAAGAGAATATTATGACAAGCAGAATAAACTGCAGGGGAAATGGTGCTACAAGGCCTCCTATACCACCCAGAATGTGGCCCTCACTCCCGCTATTGAGGACCTGTTGCATCTTTCCTGTTGCACCTTGGCCAGGCGCCAGTGAAGGGCAGCTCACCCTGGACTTCTCCTACGTGCCGTTCCCTCTTTATTAGCACACTATGATCTCTTTCACCATCTCGCTCACATGGCGTATTTAGTTTTTATTTTTGGTACATGACAATTTTCCTAAAATTGGAGAAACGATTTGTAGCGATGATGTTAGACACAGGTTAGAAACAGCCTCTACTAACCCCTCCAAGCCTGATATTATCTTCCTTAGCTAATTTAAACCGTCTGTATATAGCTAAAATAATACACAAAACACGTCATCAGAATGAAGGGGGCAAAATATTTTCCATCACTCCTTTCTGTCTGTCTACACTACTTCCTCTCTTCTTTCACGGAGTAGGTTCATTCTCTAAACTCCACTGACATAATTCTGTTCATTCTTGCACAATTTTACATTTCACTGGGAACTTCCGGCAGTGAACGCGGTAGACATGATCTTTATCAAATTCCTCAGCCAAGATTGGTCAGCTGAATAATATCGTCAGGTGGAAGGAAGAATGATATGGAAAAGACGCCCACGGACTGATGAAGTTGAGCGGTTTGTGGTAGCTCTCTCCTCTCCCCCCGTCACTGTCAGGTGGGAATTCAGACTACCACTTGCAACATGGACACGTTCAGTGCTCCCGTAGCTGGGCGAGGAATTCGTGTTGGTCTGATGAATAAAACCTGTCTACCCAATCAATCAATCAATCAATCAATCAGTAAAAAGAGAGACCAAATTTTTTACAGCTAAAATTCTTCTCTCCTGGAGTAGACAACACGCTCCATTTCCACATCATAATTTCACAGCTTTCCCCTAATTATCCTCGTGCTGCACCACCCCTGTGCCATGACCTTCCTTTCCTACCCTCACACATGGTCTATGCACTGGTCTCTCAGCGCCAGTGCCCAGTCAGCAGCGTCAGCCACCACCACAACGACGCAGCACTATAGAGCCGCAGCCGCTCCCTTAGCATCCTGGGTCCCTTGGTTCTTCGGCTGGTTTTTTTCCTTGGCACCCTCGATCCTTTCGCTCCCCCTTTGGTTCTCCTTTGGCACTCTTGGTCCTTTGGTTCTCCCCTTGGTTCTCCCTTGGCATCATAACTCTCTCTCTGGCTCTCCTTTGGCACCTTTGGCCTTTTAGTTCTCCCCTTGATTCATCTTTAGCACCTTGGTTTTCCCTTTGGTTCTCCCTTCGCACCCTTGGCTATTTCGCCCTCCCTCAAATTCTCCTTCGGCATCCTTGACCCTTTCGCCCTCCCTTTGGTTTTTCCTTGGCACCCTTGTCCCCTTGGTTTTCTCTTTGGTTCTCCCTTGGCACCTTGAATCTCGACAGCGGTCACAGGGGATCGAGGTGGGAAAGAGAGAGGGGGGAGAGAGGGCAGGTATCGGTAATTTAGTGCTCTACGCGGAAACCAGCACTGCCACTGGCCTGGTCGTGGTTTGAAGAATGTAGCGAAACGGAATACCAATAGATCAATCAGGAAAGGTAATTGAAAGGCTTGGCATATCCCTGGCTAAGATGAATTACGATTACGGTGTACCTAGATATATGACCAGGTGCAGCTGCAAGAATCAGTGTATAATTCGGTACATAACAAACTTATATACATACGAATACATGTATGTTTTGGTAGGTAACTGAAAATATTCCCACCCTCTTTGTATTGGCTTGAGAGATTTGGCCACCCCAGCGTGTGCAAGTTGTAATGGAAGCAGCGTAGTAACTCACACACCACAAAAGATCAGGGGAGAGAGATATAAAGATGCATTACCTGATCATTAACTGATGAAAAACGTACTTCGATGGGGGTTTTCATAGTCAGATGAAAAGCACCACAGGAGTTCAAAGGTGAAAGACCTGTGCATATGCAACGAAATCTACACTTACACTTGAGCGGTCCTGTACAAGCACTCTGTGGTGAAATATTTGCCTCTCCTATGGCAGCCAAACGCATCGACCGCAACCAGTCCACCAGAGTCTAGGCAGCAGATTTCCGTTCTGTATATCATTTTTGAGCTACTTGCTCGGTATTATTTTTTCATGACGATCACCTTTCCATTTTTTTTTTTTAGCTTTCTACTCTAACCTAACTATATTCTAACCTAAACTAACAAAGTAACCTAGATGACCAACAAACTAACCTTTCTTGATACTAAGCAAACAAACCTAACCTAGCCTAGACTTTCCTGGATAAGAAAATGTGCAAAAATGGTACAGAGAAGGGAAATCAGCGTCCAGGCACCTCAGACAGCCGGTTCACGGGGCCATGACGAGTGTTCTCCGGGAGTTGTGAACCAGATGAATAAATCACCCGTATGCATACCACCCGACTCCTAAATAACACCGCGCCGTGATTTAAATGTGTAGCGAATGCAGGAGATAAATCACGCCTCCCCCACCCGCGGCCAGGGGGTCCGGTGCGTGCGAGGGGAGGGGAAGTAGGATGAGAGAGGGAAGGAGAAGGAGAGAGGGAGTCTGCAAGGAGGAGGAGAGGGACGGGGGGACTAGACAGAGAGGGAATGAGGGGCGAGTCTGTAAGGAGGAGGGGCAGGGAAGGGGAAAGGGAACCAGAAAGCGAGGGAAGGGGGGGGGGGTAGTCTGAAAGGAAAAGGAACAAGAGGAAGAGGAGCGAGGGAGGGGGAACTAGAAAGAAGGGGAGGTGGAGTCTGTAAGGAGGAGCAGTAGGGGAGGGGAAATAATAGTGGCATGTGGGAAGGAAGCTAATGGAAAGAAACTGAAGAACGGGAGGGGAAGGATAGGCGATGGCAACAAGGAGTGAGGGAGTTAAAGGGAGGTCTATGAAGAGGAAAGGCAAAGAGAGGGGAACTCCCAATTAAGCAAGGGTGGAACAAGTTTGTGTGTGAGGAAATGGAAAGAATATGAAGAAGGAAGGTGAGAAAAAGAGATCTGAATGAGAGGGGAGGTTCTGAGGAGAAGGAAGAATCCGTGACTAAAGGGTTAGCCTGTGAAGAGAAGAGAGAGAGTCTGTAATTTGAAGAAGTGAGAGAGGACCTGTGAAGAAGATGAAGGGTACGAGAAAAACTTATGTGGGACGAAGATTTGAGGGTTAGAAAATGAAGAATGGCTCTGACCAACACTGAGCAATATCGAGACAGGTGAACGTGGAAAAAAAAAAAATCAAAGTACGGAGACGGAAAAGTATGATATGGAAAAATTTAATGGATCCGTAGGCATTCTCTGGGAAAAAATAATGATACTCTTAAAAAAAAAATAAAGCTTGTAAAGTGGCAGAAATATGACAGATAATTAGGGAATGGTGGAGAACTATGAGGATGCAAAAGTGTGGGACGCAAATAATAATAATAATAATAATAATAATAATAATAATAATAAAAATAATAATAATAATAATAATAATAATAATAATAATAATAATAATAATAATAACGTTCGTGTGAAGGACATGTGAGAGGAAAACAAACACACTTGTGGAGGAAGATTGGAAAGTGGTCGAAATGGGAAAGGCAAGTTAATGAGACGAGTGGCGAAATCTAGAAAGTGGGTCTCATCAAAATCATTAATACGGGCCCTCGTATAAAAAAAAAAAAAAAAAAAAAAAAAAGTGATACCCGATTAAGCAGTGAAAGGAGATGATGTGGCTAGCGTGCAGAACTTACGCGAATTCTTTTACAGAGCAAAAACACTGGACTCTGTTTTTTCTCCACCTCTCCTTCTCTCTCTTTTTTTTTTTTTTTCCCCTGTCTGGCTTTGCGTCCGAGAATATCTGTTTTTGTTGGCTACAGTATCATAAAAACAGTTCGCTTCCAGTTTACTAATTTCGGTACGGAGGAGGCAAAAATAAAGATGGGATGGTAGATTTTTTTTTTTTAATAGGGTAGAAGGAAAAAAGGTTTGATTGAAGGAGTATAAAAGGTGAAAGAAAATAAGTCATAGCAGAGAGTATAAGTAGATGTATGATGCTGATTAAAGATTGTTTTTGTTGTTATTGTTATTTTAGGGATTGTGTGTTATTTGTATCCCACGGCATACTAGGCTTGTGTGTGTGTGTGTGTGTGTGTGTGTGTGTGTGTGTGTGTGTGTGTGTGTGTGTGTGTGTGTGTGTGTGTTCCTGTGTACTAACTCCGGGAGGGAAGGGGGGGAAGAGTCAAGATGAAATGAAACTCTTCTCTGGTGCCGTGAAAGCGTGGTGTGGCGCAGTAAATTACGAGGTGCATAGTTTCAGGGAACGATGTGAGGAAGGGAAGGGCGTCAGTCAGTGTGTGTGGCGTGGGTAGCCCCCTAGCACGTGTTGTTTAGCAAGAAACTGAACAAAAAGTGGACAAGCTAGTGAGCGTACGTGCAGCATAGTAGCCTCGTCACTGGGTGTTAAGACGGAATGCTTGACGACCATATAAGGCCAGATGAACTTGTGTGAAAGGACGTGTGGGGAATTCTTTAAACTTCTTCGCTACTATTATGGTTTCTTAATAATTTCGCTCTTGCTACTTCGTGATTTTACATGAATTGGGAAAACTTGTCGTGGTGCTGCAGTAGTATTTGTAGCTGTAGCCCCCAGGTTCATGTGAAATGTGAACCCAGTGGACTGCAGGCTGAAGTTGCCCTTCTGCACTTCACCATCCCCCTTTTATTAGATAAGGAAGGAAGGTGGGAAACGCTTGGATAACCGAGCAGTGGAGCCACATATTTATACCAATGTACACACACACACACACACACACAAGAAAAAAAAAAATCCAGCAATCTCCATCAGCCTCATAATTTCCCTCAATCTAATGACGTCTTATTAGTTTTTGTTTTTTTCATTGCTTTCTCGAGACGTTTTCTTCAGATTAGGGAGACTTTTCAAAATGGAGAGAGACAAATACAGTTCTCAAAAATTATGTCACTACTAGAGATCATTGCTAAAGTTGAAATAAATCCTCTGACAGTTGCTTAAATAAAAAGGAAAATACGTCAACGTGTCAAAACTGTTAGTTTCTCCATATACAAAAAGTCTCTCCCAAAACTGTCGTACTTGAGGGGTTAAAGGAAATTTCAGTGAGACTCTTCCTCTGTAATAGGTCTCACCAAAACTGAGTAAAATGGTCATGTGGCGAGAAGAATACAACAGAAGACGTCCTCGAGGTAAAGGGGCCAGGTGCTTCACAGGTGCATGTACCGTGACTGCATGGTGCTGTCAATTTTTAAGGTGAAAGAATTATAGTATACACACCTGGAAATCGTATCTATTGGGAAGATATAACAGCTTTGGCCCGACCCACACCTGCAGAGGGCCCAAGTCAGGTCGAAATTGTTGTACCATCTCATATACAAGTTCGGTACGTGGGGATAACGCTTTTAGTTTCACAGGCGTTCAAGTCCCACCCACGGAGTAAAAAAGAAGAAGAAGAGGAAGACGAAGAAGAAGAAGAAGTAGAAGAAGAAGAGGAAGACGAAGAAGACAAAGAAGAAGCATCGTTAGCATACTGTCCTTGGCGCCATCTGAGCTCAAACTGGCTAACTCTGGATATCCCCAACTAACAGCCATATGCTTTGTTTGTTCGAAATGTGTGTGAAGAATCGCGAAACTCTAAAGAACAGTGTGCCAACAAACGATAACTTTGGACGTCGGTTGCATCAGTGTAAAGTATTATTTTCAAAGCAGCTAATATTTTCGTCTCAGTTTAGTCCGTACATTTGCGAGGCACCTTTACTGCCCTTTTACCACATTGACTGTCAGCGTTGTGTCGTCTGTCTGGCCATTAACCTTACGTGGGACAGATTAACACAGTTCCCCAGGTCAAACTTTCCAACACCTAATTTCCAATGTTTTGTTTTGGTTTATGCTTGTTACCTCAAGACGATTTTGCAAAGTTTGAGAAGCGACGTAGAAGAAATGAGGTTAATGACGGCAATACAGAAAATACTATAAATACAGTTCGAAGAATCTCTCCTATGTAAAAATAAAGACCTATGGAGATGCCAAAAACAGAATAATGATAACAATGATAATAATAATAATAATAATAATAATAATAATAATAGTAGTAGCAGTAGTAATAGTAATAACAATAATAATAATAATAATAATAATAATAATAATAATAATAATAATGATAATAACAATAATATGAAGAAGAAGAAGAAGAAGAAGATGATGATGATGATGAAGAAATCGAAGGCGAAGAAGAAGAAGATGAAGAAGAAGAAGAAGAAGAAGAAAAGAGGAACAAGAAGAAAAACAAAAAACAAAAACGATGTAACAGGAAAAAAAAAAAAAAAGACTACCACACATAAACTATAAACGACGTTCTTAGGCTGGCCAGATTAACATAATTCTCTGGATCAAGCTTTCCCAGACCAACCAAACCGGGTACAGTTAGACTCGGGGCCGACTTTCCAGCGCTACGTGTGTGCCTGGTGGGGCGGGTGTGCGTGTGAGGCGGGACCGAGGCGGCTGGAGATATTGGCGCTCAACTTGCGGCAGACAGGGCCAATAAATTAATGAGCTGGCACGCACTCCCACTTTTGTGTGTGTGACGAGGGAAATTATATCGTGGGGGGCAGGTTTTCATCGCCGTCTCTGCGCGCGGATTATAGTGACAGGGGCCTCTTTTTCAGGAAGTAAATTTTTCTTTTCTATAATGCAGTCTGGCCACACACACACACACACACACACACACACACACACACACACACACACACACACACACACACACACAGGGATGAAAATGGCGAGCAAAAACGTGTAGCTTTTACAGTTTCTGCAAATGGCTAAGGGATACTGACATTTATTTATCATCCTCCATCCTGAAGACCAATAACATTTTTAGAAATCGGTACACCCTAATAAAACAAAATAAAATAAAATAAAAGTAATCATGCGTGGCTTTTACACTTTCTGGAGGTGACTAAGGGACGCTGATATTTTTCCATCACCCTCCATAACTCAAAAAACAAGAAAAAGAAAAAATGGGGATACTCTGGAATCTTTAAAGAAAACGAAAACAATAAAAACAAAATTTGCAGATTTTCAGAGTCACATACCCTTCTTCCCTTTCACATACCGCCTATACCAATTTCATATAGTTTCAGAAAATCACTGACTCCACAAAAATCTTTAAAGCCTCATCTTCGCTACAAATGGTGGTTGCGTATAACTTTGCAAAGGGTGGCGGCTCCACCTCGCCTCCCTTCGTATCTGATGCTGGTGATAAATGGCCGCTATTAACTTTTCAACCAATGGGAGTCAGAGTTTTCCATGTGTTACTGACCAACCAGACCTCGACCCACTAATTAGCTACAGACTCTAGGGACACGAATTCATAAACTTTCTTGAGCCTGCGTCCTGTATAATGGCTGAGATTCATGAAAAGACTTACGAGTGTTGAATCTTCCCAAATCCCTTACGTTTTTTCTGTCAAAGTAAGTCCTGGTTATGAGAGGAAAGGTATTACAGTTTTTTTTTTTCCGTTCGTTTTTTATTATTTTTTTTCAAGAGGGACAAGGATATCAAGCAGAGCAAGAACTTTTCGTGTTTTTGTTCTTCCTATAAATCAAAATCTGAGTTATAAGAGGGAATTGGTCGCGTTTGAGAATCCTGGCACAGATTCCTTGTTTACACGTTTACCTTTACACGTATAGCTACCAGGCACCTTACAGCCAAACTAGAGTGAATGATGACGTGGAATAAAAGGCAAAAGAAAATAACTCACGATGACATTAAACTGTGATGGAGACTTGTCCATCATCATCATCATCATCATCGTCATCCACTCCCATTTCTCCCCATGTAAACAGAAGCGTAGAGCACTGCAAGACTTGAATATCGCAAAAATTTGTTAATATCCACTGTGAATACGGATCTAACCTTCTGTATTCCCCATCTCCTTCCTCTTCAGCTTCCCCCCTTGTACCCTGTCACTGTTAGGTGCTGCTATGGACTGTGACTTGTTATTTCGACACGCTCGGTGCTCTGTGTCGATTTTTTATTTTCTGGAATAATGAATAAGCAGCCTCGAAACGGTACTCATCATCATCATCATCATCTTTCTTTACACGGGGGAGGAGGTAACGTAGGATCCAGAAAAAAAACTGATAGAGGAAAAGTGTGCAAAAGTGGGAGAACTACCATCAGTAAGCCTGGTGAAAATAATAACCATATATTATTAGTCAACCTCTGTACTATCTTTTATCACAGCTTCCTCCTTTCCCCTCCTAATTATTCTGATACCCCTTGTGTTTGTCGCTGTTGCCCTGGCTTTTTCCACCGCAATTTATCTCCATATCCGCGTGTGTGTGTGCCTCGCTAATTGAACAAATGCGCCAGCTGACCCCACGCCTTTGTCCATTTTTGCCATCCTCCTCCACTCTCCCGTTGCTCCGTTACCCTCCCTCCTCCTCTGTCGAACATTTATCCTGTGTGTCTGTTTACTCTGCTCTTTCTTCCATACTCCATTCAGTTTTCGCGTGTAAATTAAACTAATCTCCTAACTGACCCCACGCTTTGTCCATTTTTGCCATCCTCCTCCACTCTCCCTTGCCTATCCTCCGTTACTCTCCTTCCTTTTCTGTCGAATATTTATCACATTCGTTTGTTTATTCTGTTCCTTCTTCCTAAGTCCGTTCAGTTTTCGCGTCTGAATATAACTAATGCGCTATCTGGTCCTCCTTTCTGTCAATTTCTGTATCCTCCTCCACTCTCCCTTTGTTATCCTACCTTACTTTTACTTCTCTAGTATTTTGCTTTTGACTTTTTACATCTGATAACTGCTAATTTTTGTCATCTTTTCTTTTTTTCATTTTGTTTGCTATCATTCTCAGCCCTCCCTCCTTCCCAGTCTAGCATTTATCCCACGTGTTTGTTTATTCTGTACTTCCTTCCTTACACGATTCTTTTTTAGCGTCTGAAATAGATTAATGCGCCACCTGACCCCACGCTTCATCCATTTTTGCCGTCCTCTGCAACTCTTCCTTTGCTGTGCCCCGTTAGCCTCCCTCCTCTTCAGTCGAGTGTTTATTTCATGAGTCTTTTATTCTGTTCTTCGTACAACGTTCTATTTCTAGCATCTGAAATAAACAAATACACCAGCTGACTCGGTGCTCAGTCCACTTTTGCTATCCTCTGCAACTCTTCATTTGCTGTCTTCCCCTACCGCCTTAGTTACTCTTCGCCACCTTCCCTATTCTCCAGTTCTGTATTTATGCCATGAATCTTTTTATTCTGTTCTTCCTTCCTTGTACTATTTCATTTCAGCGTCCGAGATATCACATTTCCAAAGTAACGTTGAAAGTAAAACAAATAAGTTTTAATCGTATCAAAATGCACAATTGGAAATACTGAAACTGACGCCAAACACACCAGCCACACAACTTGAGAAAATGAAAACGAATGTAATAAAAGTGATAACCGCATCCAAGTATAGGAAATGAATGGCTGATAATAATTAAGCCTGGAAGTAAAGCGAAAAATAAAACACAAAAGAAGCAAACGTGTATAAGTATAGAAACAAAGTGGCTGTAAGTGATGCCAGAAAGAGTATGTACTTAAGTTACGGAGAGAATATAAAACATTGGAAACACTTTATTATAGACAACGTGAAAATGAACTCTCCCCCTCCCCCACCTACCTCCTCCACTCATTTTGAAAACAAGGTCGAGTGAAATTAAAATGCAGCGTTGTGATGCCAAAGGTAATCTGACCTAAACGGGAGAGCTACAGTACTCTTTCCAGGAACTGACCCAATCCACAAGGGTTCTCTCTCCTTCCTTCTTAAAATCTCCATAAAACACACACACACACACACACACACACACACACACACACACACACACACACTCAACCTCGTTCCCTTCCACACTCAATCTCCCCCCCCAACTCCTCCCTCTCACACATACACTCAACCTTACCGGTCCCCCTCCCACACACACTCAAGATCGCCCCCCTCCCCCAAGCTCCCTACGCTCGCAACACACATTCAACCTGCTTTCCCCAGACGCTCATTTTAGGCCTAAACCCACACATTCAAACTCGCTCCCTACACACCCTCATCCTCACCCCTCGAACATACTCAATCTTCCTTTCCCCACCCCCCTCACACAGCACATTCTACCTACCCTCACCACTCACACTCAGTCTCCCCCCTCCCCACATACACTCAACCTCCCCCCACCCCCTCCAGGTCGCCCCTTGCCCTCACACTCTCATGTTTACACCGATAGTCCGTGATGGGGGGGAGGGGGGACGCAGCTGGTGACGCATTTTACCCGCTGTCACATGGCCTCACTCGCCACCACTGCAGATTTGGGGCCGCGGTGGGGTCACTCTGGCCGTCGCGTCACACGACCACCACCACCCTCACCATCACCGTCATCAGTCTCACTATCACCCCCATCACCAACACCACCACCCTCACCCCCACCGCTTCCTCCAATATCATCATCACCAGCACCATCACCTTCACACCACAAACCTTGTCACTATCCTCTCCATCAAAGTCTCCACCACCACCATCACCATCTCCACAATCGTCACTATCTTCATCACCTTCACTATCATCCTTCACATCCCACTGATTGCAGGAAAAAAATCTTTGACGAAGTTTCTCTCATCGAATGCCGTGTGTGTGTGTGTGTGTGTGTGTGTGTGTGTGTGTGTGTGTGTGTGTGTGTGTGTGTGTTTATTACCTTATACTTTCCTAGGCAACCTACGTATTTTGCTCTAGCTACTATCACACACACACACACACACACACACACACACACACACACACACACACACACACACACACACACAATTCATTATAACCAGCAAAGCATCCCTACCTATGTTCCCTATGTTTACTCACACCATTAACACTTAACACTTTCCCAGACAATGGAAGATTTAAGCATTTTATTTGACTTAATATATAATGAATGTGGTGCAATGACTTATACCAAATTACTGATTTACATTCCTCGCTGCATAAAGTATAACAAAGATTTTTCATTTTTCAATCCAGCTAACGAAAAGCGTCTGATAGCACTCCTCTCGGTGTGGAGTGGTCGTTTATCAGTCATACCCTTGAATGTGACAATTTCTCGCACATGTGTACTCGACCTTTCCCTCTGCAGTGTCAGCAGCCACAACAGTCAGGCATCTCACCGCGTCAGCAGCAAGGCAAACAGACAACACACCAGGAAGACAAGTTGAATAATACACGGAGAACTTTTAACATTATCATTTTCATTTTCTTTTTTTTCGGGAGCAGACAGAGGGATGGGTTTGACTGAGGAAAGAGATTAAAAAAAAAAAAAAAGATAAAGGAGCATGTGCTAAAAGACAGAAAACCTAACCAAACCCAAGTTCTATAAAAAAAAATGCGTCACAAGCATCCGTATTCAATGTGTTGGCATGATAAATTAAACGGTGTAAAAACTGAATGTTATGACGATGTAATGAATATTCGTTTGGAAAAATGTGCCATGTACTGGTTCGATCTGCATAAGGACTTCACTGATGAACTGGAATAATTATAAATGCACGTAAATTTGTAAATGCTGCAAACAAAAATCATCTTTCAAGGTGTGTGTTATGGGCAGGCTAATTTTTTGTGCCACGACACACCTAAATGCAAAACTCTTCCACACCAAACAATGGCACCATAGTAAGGCACAACAGGCAAGCCCCTACTGCGGTTCACCCTCAGATATACCACCTTCTTATCAACGGCAGCTGCACCCTTCACATAAAGCAGCTGTATTGCCCTTGACACTCTGGCAGCAGCATCACCGGCGAGACCGTGGGAGCAACAGTGGGCGTGAGACAGGGAACCCCCTACCACCACCCACCCACCCACCCAACGCCCCGCCCCCCCTCGCACCGGCAGGGTAAAGGATAGTCATAGGGGCTTGGAAACAGTGTAGGATGAGCACAAGGCATATACGGTGAAACAGAGGATTGTGACAGTATAAGGTGGTATGGAAAAATGTAAAATCTTAGAGGAGTTTAGAAGGAACGTATAGGCTAGATACAAAGCACTGAAGGTGGAACAGAAAACAGCTGTAGTGGACAGAGCTATGGTAAAGGGTAATGTGATAGGGGTGTAAGAAGAAAATAGGATAGACACAAGGCACAGCGGGTGAAATAGAAGGTAGTGGACCATGAGACAGAGTGCCCCCCCTCCCCAACCACGACCCCCTCGCCCCGGCAGGAGGATCTGGGCCAGTCTCCGCGCCCCTGATAACCCTCTGGTCTGGTCTGCCTTAGCTTGGCCCATCACTAAAGGCCGTGCATATATTACTGAGCGTGGTGTTGGTCTCTCAGGACGAGTGATTTAAACAGTTTGGTGGTCACAAGGGCTGCCTTGTGTGTCGGCGAGGCCCGACTGCCACATGCCCGCTCCGAGATGCTCCATATCTCCGCCCTCCTCCAACCCTTTCGAGCTTTTTATAATTGAATTGCGGTGATTTACGACCCTCTATGAGTAATTGGAACCACGACCCCGGAGTCAGCTTTCAGAGTGACTAAACCTGAAGGATGTTAAATCGCGATTAAGTGGACGACAGAATTATTGCGTGATACGTTGTGGTGCCATCAATCGTCCTCACCAGCCGGGAACACCAGCTTGTACTTGAGGCCACTGAGATCTCACCAATACCCACTTGTATCCTACGGACCCAAGAAATGTTTGCTTGATCTTTGCCACTAAACATTAGCTTATCATTAACCTGCATCACCAACTACGAAAACCACCATTAACAGTTCGAAAAAATTGTATAGAGGCGTCCTGAAGATGCCATTTTAAAAATATAAAAAATATTTTATATCAAACGCTGGTATCCAAGAACTCCGCATCATCATAAACATCAACACAATATCAAATACTGGTGTTCGGTATCTTAACATCCTCATCATCAAAATATAAATCAACATAGTAAACATTATATATTAGTGGTCAAAGCCTTTACATCATCATTAGAGTAATATGAACACAATTTAACATTATATATCAGTGTCTCAGATCTTAACATACAACACCTCTTTACCATCCACCTGACCCGCCCCCTACCCACTCCCGCACCCTTCATCCTGCCAAGCTGGTTACGTATGACCTTCTTAAGAACGAGGAGTAAATGTGAAATACTCCCATGGCCTTGTCTTTCCACTCTTCCATCCCTCTTATGGCCCCTTCTCTCTCTCTCTCTCTCTCTCCCTCCCTAGTCTGGTCCCTCTCTCTCCTACATCAGAGGACCCTCCCTCCCTCCATCCCTCTCTTAACCTCGTCCCTAGATAGTACCTCATTCCCTTCTCTTGCCCTTTCCCTCATTCTTCCTCATTCTATCCTTCTCGTTCCTTTATCTTGCCCTCGACTCTTCTCCCTGCGTTGCTCTTCCATTATTATCTCCCCTTAATCTTGTCCATCCATTTCTTTCCTAACATCGTCCCTCCATCTTTCCCTCCCTCAACCTTTTTTCTTCGTGTCTTTCTTTTATTTCTTTATGTCTAGCGTAATTTTTCCTTATTCTACAACCGCTCTTTCGTCCATTTCTCCTTTAAACCTTTCCCTCCATCTCCTTGCCTTTGTCATCTCTCTCTCTCTCTCCCACCATCCTTCCCCCTCTAACCCCGTCTCCCCATCCTGTCTTTCCCTCTCCACCACTGCCCCTCTATCCCTCTCTCCTTGTCTCCCTCCCCATACTTTTTCACTACATCCATCCGTTGACGTAATTCTTCCATTCCTCGCCTGTAGTCGCCTCTCCCTTTCCTATCATCATCAATCCAGCTTTCCTCCCTCCCATTCCTCTCCAAAACATTCTCCTTCCAACCTTCACACCTTCCCTCCTTTCCCAACCCTTCTTCCTCCATCCCTTTCCCCTTGCGTCCCCAACCCTTCTCCCTCCATCACTTCCTCCCTCCCTTCAACTCTTTGAACTCCACTTCTTTTCCTTTTCTTCTCTCCCCACTCTTTCCCCCTTTACCTTTCAGATCTTTCCTACCTACTGCTCTCCCCAGGCCTTCTCTCTCTATCCCTTTTCTCTTCCTTTCTCCCCCGCACCCTCCCCTTCTCGAAGATTTCTATTAAATCTCTCCATCTCTAAGCTTTCTCCCTCCATCCCTCCCCACTTCCTTCTTCTGTCGCCCCACAAAACTTCTTCCTCCACTCTCCTCCCTTCTATCGCTTCCCTCTTCATTTTTCCTTCCCTCCCAAGCTATTCTTCCTCCATCCCTCCCCTCTTTCTTGCCTCCATCCCTCCCCTCTTTCCTCCCTCCACGCTTCCCTTGTCGCCTCCGCCATAGCAACTCCAGCAGGGTCGACCCGAGGGCTTAGTCAGCAGGGCAGGGAAATGGGGTCAGTCGGGGTCAGAGAATCTAATGGAGGCCACTTTTTCCCACCGTCTCCTTGTTCACTGTTTTCCTTCTCGGACGTACCCTCACATTTCACTTTTATTCTTTGTTCAGTGTTCTGCGTTCAATACTGTGTCTTATACTTTGTGTTCTGTGTTGAATGCTCTGTGTCATGTTCAGAATTTTGCGCCAAGTGTTCTGTGTTCAGTGTTCCTTGTTGTGTGTTGAATTTCTTGTGATTAGAATTTTGTGCAGAGTGTTCAGTGTCGAATGTTCCGTGCTGTTTTGTGTTCAGTGTTTTCCTCCTTTAACGTGGACGCTTATAACACACACTTGTTCTGTGTCCTTCAAATCTTAAACAAGTACGGTTCCACGTCGCCTTCATTTTGTTCTTGCCATTTCCAGACGATTTTACTCAACTAGTTCAGTGTTCTCCTCCTCAACGTATCCTGATATTTCACATTTATTCTGTGTTCTTCACGCATCAACCCATTTATATAACAAAGATGAATTTATTTGACTCTAACTTCATGCGATTTTTTTCAGCTTGCTTGGTGTTTTCCTCCTTGGTCGTACACAAATTTTTCTTTCATTTCTTTCACGCCTTAACTGCTTACAGATCCATGGGGACTTTATTTTATTCCCGCTACCAAAGGAGGATTATAGTTAGCTTGCGAAACCCATTAAGCAAAAAAGGAGTTAATAAATACTGAAATTAACTCTCCCAGCACGAAAACTCTCTCCTAAACCAAATGATCTCGGCTGATGGCGTGCCCCTATGACGAACCTTCAGCTGAATATAAGCGTCTGGCGTTAGGTTCGTATCTCGTTACTTAAGGAAACTCCCTAACACGTCTTCCTAATCGATTTATTTTGCTTATTTCGCCTTACTCTCCTACTCTGTGTCATATAAATCCTTCAAACATCCCCATACTCTCCATAAATAACGTAAAAAAGAATATTAACCAGCCATCTCCGAAAGTAAATCGCCAAGGAAGAGGTGTAAGGGAGCCTCCTTACCCGACGGAAATAAGGACCTAAGAGTTGTTCCGATCGCAAGAGGGTTAAACAATTACTCCCATTTTCTTTTATTTACCTTATCTATTTTCGTTTCGTTTTCCATCTACTTTTTGTTACACTGTGATGTATTACCAATGTTTCTCTGATCTTTTTTTCTCATTTTCTAACATATGAACCCCCTGAAGGTCGGGGTAACTCTAGCATTCTCTTCCATCTATCGGCAAAACGAGTATTTTTAGCCAAGAGTGCGTCAAAGAAGCCTGGGTTTGTAAAGTCACTGATGCAGTTAGTTTATCTTTACCATTTAACAGCCCATTTTTTGAGTTATCGTTAATTATTATTTTCATCTTTTCTACACAAGCCCGATATTACAGCCCGATATTTGTGCATTATTATTATTATTATTATTTTTTTAGTGCACTGAATTACTTCTTACTACTTCATAATTCACGCTTTTTTCTGAATATTCCATCAGTTTCTTCACCATATCCTGCAATGGGAAAACAGGTTCGGATGATGATGATGATGATGATGATGATGATGAAAATAATAGTGATAATAATGATGATGATGATGATGATAATGACGATGATGGTAGTGATGATGATGATGATGATGATGATGATGATGATGATAATGATGATGACGACGATGACGATGATGGTAATGATGATAACGACGATGACGGGGATGATGATGATGATGATGATAAAGAAAATGACGATATTCATTATTCCTACTCTTCATACACAAAGGGCGTCTTAATAGCCGGATATTTGTGCAATGTGTTACCCTCTCCTCCCGCCCTGCCCCTCTTAAGTGGCTCAGTATATAAATCCCGCTCGAGTGCCCTCCTCTCTTGGCTTTGTGTAAAACAGGTATATGTGACATTCTGAGACCCACACCCCTCTAGACCATGCAATGCGAGGCTCTTTGGTGCTGGAGAGAGGGACGCCTTCATGTGGTGGCATCATATAACCGAGCTGCATCTCTACCCGATTATGTAAACGTCCTTCAACCCCTTCCCTGTCCCCCAAAAGGATAATGGTGGACTGCAGGAGATGGGAAGCTTAAACTTACACTCCATCGGGTTCAAGTCCAAATGAACCTAGGACTGCAACTTCTACTACTACGGCTATTACTACTACTACTACTACTACTACTACATCCACCTTTCCTTTTATCATGTCACCAACTACAATTCTCACCCACCTTCCTGATTCTTCTTTCTCATTTAGCTTCCCTGCTGCTGTTACTACTACTACTACTACTACTACTACTACTGCTACTACTGCTACTACTACTACTACTAAGATGAATAAAATCGTTTGACGTTTGCAAGACACGGCAACCATCCCCGGGTAGAAGGAGTTAATGGAGAGAGTTTCTAACCCCTTATCTTCGAACTGTTTCTCTTCGGCTGAATAAAATCGTCTGGCGTTTGTAGAATAAAGCACTCGGTACGTTCTCGGGCTGAAGGGGCTAATAATGTATCCTATTGACGTGATTTATGTCCGTATCAATGAGGCACAAGGCAATATAAACGAGAATATTATTATGTGTGTTAATTTCAGCAAGACATTAAATAGCATACGAGAAAACATTAAGGTATATGCTTGTATAAATGAGACGTAAATAACAGGCACGAAAATATTAAGGCGTAATATGGAAAACTAGGGTGTAAAATAAGGTGTTAGATGTAAAATAAGATGGAAAATAAGGCGCTGAAAGGTGTAAGGTGTAAAATACGGCGTAAAATATGGTGCAAGGTGTACAGTAAGGTGTAAAATAAAGTGTAAAATAGGGTGTAAGGTGTAAAATAAGGTGCAGACTATGGCGTAATACGTCAAATTAATCGCTTAGGGGACGCTGAAAATGTTACTCAGCTCATAAAAATAATCGCTAAGTAATAGGGTACAGCAGGAAAAACTGACTAAGGATGAATGCCTTCTCTGTTGTGAGGAAACAGAGACGGGGAATCGCTGTGGGAAGAACAGATGAAAGATAATAACGAAATGAAGGAGGAAGATGTCCTGGGTGTAGAGAGGGGATGGAGAATGAGAAACACATTGGAGAATAACAGGAATATAATACTGCAGAAGAAACGGGAAAGATATACAGAGAAGGAAAGGAGGAAGGTGTGATTAGGGAGAAGGGGTGGTGGGAAATGAGAGAGAAGTCTAAGGATAAGAGAAATGGTGTGGAAAGTGAAAGATAAGTAGGAAGGAAAGGAGAGGATGATATGGTGGGTGGGAGAGAGGATGCGTGATGGGGAATAAGGAAAAAAGAGACAGTATAAAGGGAGAACAGTGGATAAGAGTGGTACGAGAAAGAAAGAGGGAAGTGCAACGAAGTGAAGCCAGGGATAATTGGCACTGATGGAGAAAAAGAATGAATGATGAAAAACAAGAAGAGAACAAATGGTAAAAGTAGTGGAAAGCGAAGTAGGAAGGAATAAAAAAAACTATAGAGATGAAAGACGGAAAGGGAAGGAAAAATGAAGAAAAGATGAGAGGGAGGCGTAAGGTAAAGGAGACAAGAATGAGTATGGTATAGATGGAAGAAAGAAGATTTGGAGGGAAGGAGAGAGGATTGGAGGGAAGGAGGGATGCGGAGGAGAGGAAGAAGGCTGTTGGTGATGTGTCCCAGAAGCAGTAGGGACAGAATGAAAGAGGATAGGAGGGAGAGGAGGGGAGACGGAGACAAGACAGAAACGAAGTGAATAGGGAAGGAGAGCGGCAGAGAGGGAAGGATGGAGGTATGGAGGAAAGAAGGGAAGTGTGATACGAAGGAAGGAGATATGGAGGCAAGATGGAAGGTGTGGAGGGAAGGAAAGAAGTGTGGAAGAGGGGTTCTTGAGGATAAGGGAGGTGTACAGGGAAGAAGGGAGGTACGGAGCCAAGGAAGGAGGTGTAAAGAAAAGGGAGGAAGTATGGCGGCTAGGAAGGATGTGTAGAGTGAACGAAGGAGGGATGGAAGGAAGGAGGGAGGTATGGAGGGAAAGAGGGATGGAAGGAAGGAGGCATAGAAGGAAGAAAGGAGGCATGGAGAAACTGAGGGACGTTTAGAGGAAGGGAGGGACGTATGAAGGGAAGGAGGAAAGTATAGAAAGAAAGAGGGAGGTGTGCAGGAGGGGATGCTGAGGTGTCCCAGTGGTGAAGTGCAGCACACCCAGACAGGCCAGTATTGTTTTGTACGCGCAGACCCAACCAACCAACCCAGACCACTCACACCAGACCTATCCTTTCTGAAATTGTCCACCCGTTTCGCACACCCTCCTCTTAAATTCACATCCATATATTTTCAACTACACCATTTTCCTTCTTGTAATACGTGTCGCTTTTTCTAGTAATTAGTCAAGCATAAGAGATACCCAGTTTGCCAGAGCATATGCTGACAATTTATGGCAATTTATTTTACAAACTGAGGGTAAAGGGGATGGATCTTGCTACCATTGCGTGTGTGTGTGTGTGTGTGTGTGTGTGTGTGTGTGTGTGTGTGTGTGTGTGTGTGTGTGTGTGTGTGTGTGTGTGTGTGTGTGTGTGTGTGTGTGTGTGTGTGTGTGTGTGTGTGCGCTTGTGGCATCTGGCTGGCCATCATATTCTGCGCAATATTAGGCAATGAGCTCACGAACAGGCACCTCGGCACAAGGGGGTCTCACAAACACACACACACACACACACACACACACACACACACACACACACACATCCTGAACAAGTCTACATACACTTCACATACCGACCTTATTCTTGACATCATTTAATGGATTATTTTCCTTTATCATGTCTCGCTGACCGCTTTTTTTCCTGCACACACACACACACACACACACACACACACACACACACACACACACACACACACACACACATCCTGAACAAGTCTATATACACTTCACATATTGGCCTTATTCTTGACATCATTTAATGGATTATTTTCCTTTATCATGTCTCGCTGACCGCTTTTTTTCCTGCACACACACACACACACACACACATACACACACACACACACACACACCTACTTTTCTCCCTCCCCCCATCAGGTCACTGCGCGAGTAAACACAGCGGTAAGAGCACTTCACTGCACCTAGACATACACCCACTCTCGACCCTTGTGAATGAGTCAGAGTGGATTCTATGGCGAAGGAGGCACTGAAAGTTTCCCGGGAGTCACATCTGCGTATCTCAGTCCTTTATTTCCATCTACTGAGTCTCGGAAACACTGAACGATGAATATACACGCCCTGACACACACACACACACACACACACACACACACACACACACACACACACACACACACACACACACACACACAGAGCACCTACCCACAAACGCGAAGAGGTGTACTCAAGGAGGTGGGGTTATTTCAGATTCAAGGAGACGAGAGAGAGAGAGAGAGAGAGAGAGAGAGAGAGAGAGAGAGAGAGAGAGGTTGTCGAGTTAATGGACACCCAGGAGGGCTTTGGAGGTAGAGAAATTGATCAGATACAGAGAGAGAAGCTCCCTGGCCCTCAGCAACCTCACCCACCGCCAGGAATACTGATTTGCGACACCGAGCGCCACAGTACGCATATAACAAGGTCAGGCGGGGGAGAAAGTATGAACCGGGAAAGTCCTGATGCCAGTTAACTGTATCCCTGAACTCCTAGTGAATTAGCTCTAGTTTTAGCTTAGAGACTTAACCACCACCACGCCTTTTAAATTCCTGTTATCTCTTGACGATTTCATTGATTTTACGATATACTTTTCTGTACTCCAAGTGAATTGTTATGCTGTTACCTTAGTCACTTTACTCTCATGGCGTTATTTTTGTGTGTTAGTGCTGCCTCCAAACGATTTACGCAACGATTACCTTCAATACCTGTAGCGTAAGGATCGATTAATGGCATACCTAATCCCTCAAGTTTGAAGTACTCCTTAAACCAATGAAAATCGTTTGGAGATAGCGAGAGTAAAATTTAGGATGCTATCGTGCTGAAGAGGTTAACAGCATCCAAGCTCTTCAAGTGGTTTAGCACTGTTTTTAACGCAAGCACTTCAGCACCGTGACATATTTCTCTTATTCTATTCTCACTAGCCCTTGAAGATTTTAATAGCCCACTTAGGATAGACTTTCCGAAATGGAGGAGTTATATATGGCCTTCATTAACCTTCTCTTTAACAAAGGTCTTTCCTAAACAACAACAAATAATCACAAGAAGGAAGTGAAAATTGATTAAACGTTAATCGTGCTTAGAATGTTAATAATTTGTTCTCCCGCTCAATACATGTAACACTCAGAGAAGGACACAAATTTATGTTTTAATATTTTCACCACAGTGCAAATGCAAGAAAATATAACTACACACTAAAATCCACGTATCTACCTAAGAACTCTCTCTCTCTCTCTCTCTCTCTCTCACACACACACACACACACACACACACACACACACACACACACACACACACATACTGACGAAGCTCATCTTTTAGCATTTCCTTTTAAAATAATACTCTTAATAAATTCGCTTTCAAGTACCAAGAAAATAATTTAAAAAAATACGTAATTAGATCAAAAAGGCTCCCCCAGTACTCAAGGTGCATGGATTACCCCGCTGCAAAACCCAAAGAGAGAGAGAGAGAGAGAGAGAGAGAGAGAGAGAGAGAGAGAGAGAGAGAGTTAAAAAAAAAAAAAAGAGAATAAAGAAAACGAGGAAATTTGAGGTGGAGCTGTAACAGATATCTTTGCGGAACCTTGAATCCAACATTCATAAATAAGTAAGCTTGAATAAAACTGCTGTGTGTGTTTAATCAAGTACCCTTGTCCGCGGGGTGGGGGTGCAGGGGTGGAGGGGAGATTGGAGGGAGAGTAAGGGGAAAGGAGGGAAGGGGAAAGGAGTAAGGAGAGGGGGCGGAGGGGGAGGGGGAGTACAGGCAAGCCCTTTCTGGGTACGGGTCGGGGGAGGCTTGGGAGGGTAGAGTGGTGGAGGAGTGGGAAGGAGAAGTGGAAGAGAAGGGAAGTGTAGTGAGAGTGGGAGTGGGAGGAGAAGGCGGAAGAGGGATGAATGGCATGAGAGGAAAGGTGGGTGGAGACGGTGGAGGGCTGAGTGGAGAGAAGGGACAAGGGCAGGGAGAGTAAAAGGATAGGAAGAGAGGGTAAGATGACTGAATGGAAGAGGAAGGGTGAATGGAGGTGGAAAGGAGCAGAATGAAGGAAGGGAAACAAGGGGAGGAGGTGGGGAGATGGGTTATATGAAGAGGAAGAAGGGACACAGAGGGGGGGGGGAGAGGAGGGGGTAGGAGGGAAGGGAACGCAAAGGAGAGGAGGATAGAAATGAAGGAGGTCTGAGGACGTCTGAGTGAGTGGAGTGGGGCTGAGTGCAGAAAAAGGAAGGAAGGAAGAAGGAAGGAAGGAAGGAAGGAAGGAAAGAAGGACGAAGAGAAGAGAAGGAAGGAAGGAAGGACGGAAGGACGGAAGGATAGATGGAGGAAAAGAAGAGAAGAAAAAAGAGATGGGAGAATGGAGACAGGAAAGGAAAGAAGGTTGGAAGAAGAGACGAAGAAATGATGAGAGAGAGAGAAAGAGAGAGAGTAGGAGTGTTGGAGAGGCGATGGAGAAACAAGCAACGGGTGTGGGTGGTGTAGGAGGAGATGGACGAGGTGGAAGGACAAGTGGAGGGAGAAGTAGTAGGGTGGACGTAGAAATGTCGATGATAAACAAATGGTGGAGAGACTGGGGGAGAGAGAAATAAAGAAGAGGGAGGACTGATGAATAACGATGAGTGGCAGAGAGGAAGAGATGATGAAGAGGAAAGAGAGAAGAGTTATTGTAGCAGTAAATTGATGGCGAATGAGACTGATGGAGAAAAATAGGTGGGAGACACACCAGAGGATCACTGTAGTTCTTTCACCTTAACGTGGCCCGAATTTTTGTCATTTTATAGACATTTTCTCGTAGTTCGGTGGCAGAAAAAGACAATGCTACGGCCCTACATCCATTCCATAGCACCTCTTCGTGACTAGCATCACATTATAGGTATAATACATTGTTACATCTGAGCATTCGTGATAGAGAGATGGTAGTTTTAGGCCAAGTTAAAATGAAAAGGGAAAAGTCTGTCAAGGAAGATGTAGGGGCGACTCAGGGAAATGTGGGGGGATGCGAGGGAATACAAAGATTCCTAAGGACGTGAAGGGATACTGCACGTAGATCGAGTCACTAAAACCTCCCTTTCTTCCTCACCCTCACCCAAACAACAGCACCAGCAGTAACAACAGCAACAATTACCGTATATCTGTCAGGCCCCATGTTAACTGTAGCGAGTAATGGCAGGAACTGGGCTGTCACTCCGGCCCCAACCATCTCGCCTACGTCACTCCCAGTCACAAGGGTGCCAAGGGGGAAGGGGGAGGACTCCATTGCCTTTACACAACACATATTTAGAGTTGTAGATTGGTGGACGCGATTATATACAAGCAATACTTTTTTTTTAATATTTATACTTATAAATTATGTCGACTAGGAACGACAGTGTTATTTTGCCACTAAATGCTTTCTGCTAGTATCTTCAGTTCTATTTGTGCCTGTCTTTATCTATCTCTTTGTCTATCTATCTATCTATCTATGTATCAATCTATCTATTTACCAGTCAGTTTATTTACTTAATCATCCTACTTCGATTAGGAAGGTATGGTTTTTGGATCCTTCATTGGACTCTATTTATTTATCTGTGTGTTTGCCTCTGCATCTACTTATCCATCTGCTCGTCTGTCTGTATACTTCTTAATTACCAGAAACCATATCCTGTGAGGGGTGACAAAGAAAAAAAGAAGAGACAACACGCATTTCTGTCCCGTACCCAGAAATGACTCTTTCTTCCTTGGCAGACCAGCCTTCCACCCTCCCTCGTAAACTAGCGAGTATGATATAATATGGGTTATTATGGAACAGTACTTATATAACCACTTCGAAAGTAGTAGTAGTAGTAGTAATGGTTGTTTTTGTTGTTGTTATTGTAGTTGTTGTTGTAGCCCCAGGTTCATTTGAATGTGAACCCAGTGGACTGTATGCTGACGTTGCTCCTCTCCTTCAGTCCACCATCCTCATTTTGAAAGCCAGGAAGGGAGATGAGGGACTTTCGTACAGCCAGGTAGCTCCACCATCTGGTCATTCAGTGCCGCTACATAAAGGCGTCCCTCTCCAGGTCCACTTCAACATTAAGCGTTATTATTATGAGTTCTAGAGACCACAATCCGCAAATTTTCATATACTGTTTTGGGAAGTCACAATGGCCCTGGGATTCCAATTTGGCTGCCCAGGAAATATGTCTAAATAGGTATATTGTCTTCACTTTAACTTGGTCTAAATTTGCAATCCCTCCATCTTGAATGCTTAGTAGTAACAAGAGTTTAACATTAGAATACGGAGCTAGTCACAAAGAAGTGCTGTGGAAAAATGTACATCTGAAATATTGTACTTTTCTGCCACTAAGCGACGTGAAGTAAGTCACAAAAGGCCGAAAATCTGAGTCAGGTTAATGTAAAAGGAGTATAGAGTCTCAGGTGCGGCATATAAGTTTCTGGCATTGGTTGTGGTTGCAGTAATGACCTAAGTTGGCTCCTATCTTACTGGGGGGGCGGTGGGTTAGGATGATGGCTGTGTTTATCTGCGTATGAAGAATTACTTGAAGTGGGGACAAATCTTTAGAATATTGTATTTTGCATATATAGCGCTCGTGTGTGTGTGTGTGTGTGTGTGTGTGTGTGTGTGTGTGTGTGTGTGTGTGTAAAACATTACTTAAAATGACCAAGGATAATCCCATGTTTGCTGTCATATCACGTCCTATTTATCAGTTTTTCTGCGTACTCACAAGGAAGAACCTGCTTAGAGATACAAAGCGAAACAAATATATGGTTTATTTCCTCCACGTACATCACTATTTTCTCGTCCTTAGCTGTCCGTTTAACCATCCCGAGTCCGTGCTTTTGTTCTGTTTGTTTGTAAGGCATACACACAAACACAAGCCAGTGACAGTCTCCCATGTCCAGCCCAGCCCCAGTCACTGAAATATACGATAAATAAACGTCAGATCAGTCAGGAAGAAATCTACCCCTTCACTTTCTTGCCGTGGAATGTACACCTCCCCTCTCCTCCTCAACTCCCCACCCCCTCTGCCTCCCCAACGATCCCTCTCCTTCTCTCCCTTCCCACCACCATCTTCCCCCCTCCCCACCACCACCACTTCCCCCCTGCACCCCCTACGGCTCCATTACAAGACGCACCAGGTTCTGGGACACTATGAGAGGAGAGAATTAAAAAAAAAAAAATTCTAAGCCCTGCTATCCGATAAAGTATTTTCAATTTTATACCTCCTATTGCCAGATGATTTTCTTAACATTTTATAATCTGGCGCAGTTAAATACAGCCTTCATTAACTTCTCTACTGGGAACTTTCTTAATCGGAACAGAATCATCAGGCATCCGCAAAAAATAAGTAAATAAATAAATAAGCTTCAAACCATGTCACCTAACTGAAAAAATTACGTGTGTTTTTGTACCTTTTTTGAGCACGTAGCTTGACACAGAATCTGACAAAGAACTAAAGGCAGAGGAAGGCAGCGGGAAACCCAGTAGCCATTGCAGTGTCGGGTGTGGAAAAAATGATGCTCTGTGTTTATGTGCCCTGATCTCCCCCTTCCGATGTCCTCCCTCCAGCCTGGGGTCGTATTCACAAACTCTCCTTAGCCGAAATTGTGTGTAAGACTGTTCATACATTTATCTCACTCACAGAACTATCAGATATTTCAGAACCAAACTAAAGTTGATATTAAAGAAAGCCAACAAAATTAAAATTGCATGATAATACTGGTGTTAAGGCGTGTGTACTGTAAGAACTGTCTAGGATCCTTAATGGTGATACAGACAATAACCAAGCTTGGTTGGCAAGTTACGCAGACGTTCCTCAACTCCCTCCCTATCCCCCAAAAGGAGAATGGTGGACTGTAGCAGAAGAACAACAACCGTCTGCAGTCTACGGTGTTCACGTTCAGATGGGCCTACGGTTACTAAAACTACTACTACTACTACTAGGATCCTTTATGAATACGGCCCCTGGACCTAGAACCCACGGTCTCTAACGCAATTCCGACCAGGCCAAGAAGCGAGATTGGGTTCTTTCAGCTGCGAACTAATTGAGCTAACCAATACGCCATTCCTAAGTCAACAAGAATACAAACCCACTCCCAACCACGCCCGCCTCGTCCCCAGTAATGACCCAATTGAAGCTTAAAAAAAAAAAAAAAAAAAAAAAAAAAAAAAAAACTCGTATAAGTTTTACGAGTCGCAGTGATCCGTCCATCAGCTCCGAGGTGTCACTCACTCGCCTGCATAAATATTTAAAACCCCAGGCATTGAGGAGAGGACGCGACGAGAAGGGGAAGCCAGATAATGCCTCAACACTCGGCATAGTTGTGGGAAGGAGGCAAGGCGGAGGAAATGTGCAATATGAGTGTGTCGTTTCCTTAATTACTTCACTCCGGGGACGTGTTTTATGTTCTATGTTTACTACACCCAGACAATTTTTTTTTTTTTTAATTTTGGAGAGACTTTCTAAACCATGAGAGCTATATTTACCCCTTCATTTACTACTAGAAGTTTGTCCTAAGTTTAAAAATAGTGCCAGTTTGTAGCAAGTTTAAAACAAATACGTCATCGGTAGAAGGGGTCGAGAATCAGGCGGATGAAGACGAAAAGCTGGTGAAAAAAAAAATGGTCTAAAACATACCTCTTTTTAGCTTTCACTTTGTTTTCTTTTCTACTGGCTAACGTTACATTGTTGAAAGAAACTTCGCATATTTCTCTGCCCATAGTTGAGTCCCTGGACTATGTTACGTCAAGGAGGAAAATGGCGAACATGATCTAAGGGTGAGGGGAATAGTTCTCGAATTTTTGACCGAGCTTATACGATATGAGCGTGTGGTTTCCTTGAGAATGAGGCGGGAGAGGACGTATGAGGGAATTAACGAGGGAGGGTAAAATGATCTTCTAAATAAACACGGCAGGGAATGCAGAGAAAACAGCCCGTGCAACGACACACAGATGGCCGGGGAAGGAGAGACATAATATAAGAACACAAGGAATTCCAAACAACGCGATAAGAGTAAGAGAGACTGAGAGAGGAAGGGGAGGAACGCTAAATTAATGCGGGTGAGGCTGTGTTACTGTGAGAGAAGTCGAGAGTGCACGGAAGAAATATTGCCGACGCTCCGGAGAGAGTGGGGCTGAGGGGTGGGCCAAGGTAACGCGGCAGAGGAGAGTGGGAGGGAGAAAAATGACTAAATCGAAGGAGGCTCGTGATTAGACTAACGAAATGAGAGACGGCAAGATTGCAGCAGTGGAGATAAGCAAAATATTTATACGATGATAAAACCAGCGCAAACTGATTAAACGATATCGTAAGCCGGGTCAGAAGCGGAGTGGAGGAGAGGGAGTGAGCGAGTGAGTAAATGTGTATTTTAGGTATGTGAATGGACTAAGCGGAAAATCACAGGAGGGTTAAGGAGGAGTGTAGGACAGATACAACCACACACGGCGAAACACCAGGTAATGGTAGTATATAGTGGTATGCAGAGGTAGGAGATAGTGGTATACTGTAATGTACGTTTGGTTATTTGACTGGTGTGGAGAGGAGTTACCTTGTATCAACCCCCCAAACTCAGTGGCAGTCAGTGGGGCTTGAACCACCACTATCTTTCTAATGTGCAGTCAGTACAAAGCCGACTGTGCCACTGAGTCATACAAATCCATATAAAGTCATAGGGGTTTAGGAGGATGGCAAGAATAAATACACAGACGGTAAAACACAAGATTATCGTAGTTGTCAGTGGCACGGTAAAAATAAAAGGGGGAGAGGGATGTTAGAAGGACAGCAGAGCATATACAAGCACAGACAGTGATGCAGAAGATGATGGCAATAGAGAGTACTACGGCGGCAGTACGTAATTTGCGAGTCCTTCGAATGTGAGGCCAATACCAAACCGACTAAGCCACCGAATCGCCTTAAATAGTTATGTGAATGAAGTAAAGAGTAAAATAACAGTAGTTTAGGAGAACGGTAGAACAGATACAGGTACAAACAGCTAAGCAATGAGATCGTCCCTTGTAGGTGCGGCGAGTACCAACCCGATCAAGGCAGGGAGTCGCCTCAGATCGGTATGTGAATGAACTGCCTCCCCCGCTGCCCCCAACACACACAAACAACAAGCCCAGACGCAGCGGCCAGTCCCATTCATCACCTCACACGGATACCCTCGCTCTCACCATATTCGCCTTGTCCTTATTTACTGCACACAGAGGCCCTCAGAGTCAGAAGGGCCAATGAACCAATAACCGGCATCTTTGGGGTGGTTTTTCACAGTACTACAAGTTGAGCAAGTGAGATATTCCACGTTTTATATGAGACTGATTACTATATGTTTTGAGATGACGTATATAAAAAAATCACATGACCGGATCACAGATACAAATGATACAAACAACAGAAGGGAAAATCAACCAGTAACTGACATCCTTCAGGTGGCTTTCGTACTCAAACAGGCTGGACAAGTGAGTGTTAGACTGAATATCATACGTCCTGAGAAGAAGTGCAGGATTCCGGGGGCGTGAATGATGTTACGGTGACTGTCTGGCCCATTTTAACACCCTTTCCTTATTTCTCGATTCTACTTCATTCCTCGTCAAGTGAAAACACAAGGTCAGGATGATGAAGAAGATGCTGACATAAGAAAAACAGTATGGCTGTTTACTGAGCTGCATAAAAAGAGCAGGAACTTTACCCTCAATTACCCCACCACTGACAAAAGGCTGATTGGCCCTTCTGTCTCCGGGGCTCCCTCATATATATGCCGGGGCACCTTAGGGTCGACCAGTACGAAATTTATAGCCAAGACCAAGATTCATAAGCATTCTAGAGCTTAAGCTGAGGGTAAGATTGTTTGTTTTTACTTTCCTCATCACTCGTAGTCCAACTAAGGATTTTATAACCAATCTTGAGGGAATATTTTAAAGGTAAAGTTGTGTGGAAGACTGTTTGTTTATACTTTTTTTTTTCTTTCCTACACCTGCCAAACACTTCACAAACAAACTAGAGCAAACATTATCCCCTTCAGACTGGTGACGTACAATATGCTTCATTCTTGCCACCACCAGACGAGTTTACTTAGCTTAAGAGACACTTTCCGAATTGTAAGTGTTATACCCTTTTCCTCTTAACCTGGCCCAGATTTTCGTCATTTTACAGCTTACTTCACGTAGCTCTGTGGCAGAATAGGAAAATGCTACGGCTCTACATTTCTTCATGACTAGCATCATTTTCTTGAAGTAATCCATTGTTACAGCTCAGCATTCAAGATCCAGCGATGCGATTTTAGGTCAAGCTAGAGTTAAAGCAGTATGGTTTTAGCCTCCATTACCTCTTTCACGATAAAGGTGCTTTTCCAGTATGAACTAAATCATCTCGTAGCAACAAGCATAAAGAAAAAAACAGGTCCTCAGGTTCAAGGGCTAAACACACACACACACACACACACACACACACACACACACACACACACACACACACACTATGATTTCTGAAAATAACTAGAGGGGCAGTCGGTGGAATGTATCTCTCCGACAAGGGCAACGTAATTTCCAAACCACACCTTCATAACGGGTTAGGTTTTCTCATCATTGATTAGGGTTTTACAAAAAAAGTTTTCCGGATCCAGAACCTGTAATACGATCCGGATCGGTCCCAAAAGTTAATCGATTGTTCCCTGGGACATGGGCTATCTTCTCACCAAATTTGGTCCCATCTCTCTTAGTGTTTGAGTGACCCTGCTAACAGACAAAGAAACTAACAAACAAGCAAAGAAATAGGGGTGAAAGCATACTCTCCTTGTCGGGGAGAATAAATACTACCAAGACTTATTCATGGTAAGAGCAGTTTAAGAACACTTATGAATACGAACTGAGGCTGGCTGTGATGAGTACGGAACAACGAACTGTCAGAACGGGAGGTGGCCATGTCGAAATAAGTTAATCAAAAAAGAAGAAGAAGAAGAAGAAGAAGAAGAAGAAGAAGAGGAAGAAGACGACGACGAAGAAAGGAAAGGAAAAAAGGAAAAATTGCGCAATCAGTCGTTCAGTAAGATGATGTCTTCCGTTTTGCGTTTATTCTTGCCACCTTCAGACAATTTTATTTAACACAGAAAAGTAAATTCTCAACCACTTCTGTCTAGTGACGTATTGACCGCTATTTCTCTTGCTATTTCCACACGATTCGATTCAGTTAGGGAAGTAATGGACGGGATAGGTGTAAATTTGATAAACTTCTTGACTACAACATATTTTTCTTTGGTTGAGTAAAACCGTTTGGAGAAGGCAAGAATAAACCCAAGACGTCATCGGATTGAAAGGGTTAATAATGAGGCTAGGCAACCTCCTTCACCCCTTCAGTACGACGATATATTTTTTCTAGATATTTTCTTACTTTCTCAAGGCAGACTTCTTGACCTTAGGAAAGATCTCTCGCACTCAAGGGGTTAAGGGCTTAAGATAGGGAGGAGGGGGGGTGAATGTGAGGAACCTGTTACCTGACGTCAAGCTAAATCAACACTCTAGGGTGTGTGTGTGTGTGTGTGTGTGTGTGTGTGTGTGTGTGTGTGTGTGTGTGTGTGTGTGTGTGTGTGTGTGTGTGTGTGTGTGTGTGTGTGTGTGTGTGTGTGTGTGTGTGAGAGAGAGAGAGAGAGAGAGAGAGAGAGAGAGAGAGAGAGAGAGAGGGGGGGAGGACAGAAGGGCTGCCTGGGAATCTGGTATCAGGAGCTTGGGGGAGGGGGGGAAAGATGGGGGGTTGGAATGTACGGTGGTAAAATTATAGAGTCGAGTAGTAATTAGTGGGGGTGGAAGGGAGTTGGATGCTGTGCGGCGAGAGAGAGAGAAGTGAGGGGACGAGAAATGGTTAACTGATGAGGAAACAAGTGACAAAAAGGGCTTGTAGATAGACAGACAGACAGATGGATGGATGGATGGATGGACAGGCATAGAGAGACAGGTAGGTAAATGACAGATAACTAGATAGATACTGATAAATAGATATAAGTAAAGACGCTGACATAGAAGAAAGGGCCTGAAGACTACAGAGTGAAAGCAAAAAAGAGAGGATTGAAAGCTAGGAATAATGAAATCCGCTGTACGAGGCTCAAATTGTATGACAGGAGAGAGAAACAAACTGGAGCTGGAGTGTATGCGTAAGAAAGGACTGCGAGGGTTACGTGGGGGAATGAGAGAGATTGTAAGAGAGAGACTGTGAAGTAGCTAAAGAGACAAACTGTGAGGTAAGAGGAAGAGTGAGGAGATTACTAGCATGGGAGAAGGCAGGAAGAGGAAGGAGGCAGTAGGAAATTGGGTGCAGGCGAGAATGGCAACAGGATATGGGTTACGAGGTGTGAGATGAAACGATGACGTGAAGAAACAGCGGAGGAAGTGGTGTGTGAACAGGAGACTGAAGACAAAAAAGGATAAAAGACAGATAAATGGAAGGTCCGGATGGAGGAGGAGAATACGAGAACAGAAGAAATTTGGAGCAGAAGAGGGAGGAGAAAGGAGAGGAAGAGGTCAGCGCAGGAGGACGAGAGGAGAAACTAACAGAAAGAACGGATAGGAACAGGAGACAGATAACGATAACAGAAAATATGCAGAAGAAAGTCGAAACAGGAGAGAACGAAAGCAGGAAAACCCCGACTTAAAAAGAAACGTGTGTACAGCAGACGTACGAGAATACATAAACAATTTGGGAACGTACGAGAGGAGATTATGAAAGAAGACTGAGAAGAGAACGAGTATGCAGGAGATACTTGGAGGAGGGGAAACTAAGTGGATATCATGATGGGAATGGAGGCGCAGAAACTAAAGAAACGGATGTAGAAGACATTAGTCGGGGAGACGAGAGAGACAGGATGAGAGAGAGATTGGTCAGAGAAAACAGGGAGTAAGGGAAGAAGAACTGAAGAAGAAACAGGGGGAACTAAAGAGGGAAATAAGGCAGGAAAAAAATCAGGAGGAGAAAGAGGTAACACGAGAAGCTGAAAGTAGGAGATGCAAGGCACAGAAACCATAGGGGGATAAAAACGAGAGTAGGAGAAAACTGGAAATAAAGGAGGCAAGGTAGGATAAGAAATATAAGGTAGAGGAGATGGTAGTAATAAAGACTGTAACAAATTGGAGAAAAAGAAGACTGGGGGAAGGACAGACAAGGCAGGATGTGTATTGGAAACCGAAGAAGAAACAATAACAAAGAAAGCATCAGAAAAATAAAACGACGTAAGACTGTAAGCAGGAGAAACTAAGCAGAGAAGATGGCGGGAAATAAAGAAGAAACAGGAGTCATCGAGGTAAAGAGAAGACTGGAAGCAGTCTGAAGTACAGAGGAGGGAGAGAGATATTACGGGAAGGAAAGGAGAAGAGAAGACACGGAGCAAGAGACAGCAGAGGGGACGGTGAGAGGGATGGGAGCAGATAAACGGCTCTGGTCTGTCTGGTGGGGGCAGGTGAGGACGGGGACGGGAGAGAGAAGGACGGGAGTGCAGGAGGCTTATTAGTATCTTGGCTGCGTCGACCTTAGCATGCGTTCCGTTACATACACAACGAAAAAACTCCGTCGTTCTTAGATCAGGCACATACGGACTCGGTAATGAAGCTATTCATGTGTAAGCAACATTCCGCTCAGGCTCAATTTACGATGCAAGTTGAAGCAATTTACGTTGTGGCTTCTGATCGGAGCTGACTCTACATGTAAACTATGAACCCAGGCAATTACCAATGACAGTATCGACCAGGCCTGAAGGCAGGGTATTTCAACCAACCTGCACTGCTGATGCCTGCTCGCATAAATTAGCCTGGGATAAAGAAAGGTTGTTTTGTCTCGTCACATGAACATCCACCTGAATTTTAGACACTAAGTGGATTCCCCCCAGGTGCTCGTCTGCCCCCACTCCTCCACCTTGACTGTCGCAACCTCTCCTCTCCCTCGCTGACGCTACAGCTTTGAAATATAAACACTGGGCATCTCCACATCCAGCATGCATCAACGGCCTCGTACCCCTCGCACACAGCACCGTCTTGGAAGTCAACCTGGATTACCATGAACAGAAAGTACGAGGAAATACTAGAATTCTGTATTCTGCCCTGCGTCCTCTGCCATAGCACCACCTCCCTCCACTATACCACCAGCATCACCACTACCCTTGCTGTCCCCCACGATACTACTGCTACTAGGATCATCACATTCTCACCACTACCTCACCACTATTACCCAGTACAATATTACCTTCATCACCACCACCACTGCTACCCCCCACGACACTACTGCTGCTAGGATCATCACAGTCTCATCACTACTTCACCACCATCGAGCCACTACGATACCACCACCATCACCACCACCGTTGCAACCCCTCATAAGAACACTACTACAGTGACCACTCCTTTCTCGTCAGTGTCGCACCAACTGCAGCTGTGAACCCAAATACAATAATAACAACACCACAACTATCAAAAACGTCACCGATATCACTAAAATAACTTACTTTACGCCGATATTTCGACGTTCCCAAAACTGTTCATCATCATCATCATCGTCACTACAACAACTACACAATTTTAACAGTTTTAATACGGTTCCTTTTTTTTTTTTTTTTTTTTTTTTTTACCGCCAGACGATTAAATTCTGCACAGAAAAAGCATCACCACTCTTATCACCCCAACACCATTTCAGTATCACCACCGTTACTGTCACAATCACCACCTATATCACTCCTACAGCATCACACAAAAATAGCACCATCACACTTGCCATCACAACACCACAGCCACACCACTTATAACAGCAATCACCACTCCATCCCTGCACCACTACACCACTATCACCACAACAGTAACACCATCACAGCACAACCACCACCACAACAGCAAACGTCACTCCCACCCCACCACACCACTACATCCTCTATCACCTTTTCTCTGCCACTGCCACCACCTTACCCTCACCCCAACACCACTACCACTACCTTACTCTCATTCCCACCACACCAATAAGGAATCACCGTGACCTTACTCAACCCCCTCCCTCCCCACGACTTCACCATATTCTCACTGCCACACCACACTAAAGTTACTACCACCACATCACCATCATCTTGCTCTCACCACCACACCATTACCTTAAGCCCACGACACTATCACAGTCAGAATCTTCCCTCTACCACACCACTTTAACTCCCTCGCACTATCCCTACACCATCCTCATCTCACCACCACATTACTCTCATCCCTCATACCACCACCACCACTTCACCACCAACCTCTTGCTTTCATCACCACCACAACACCAACACAATAACACCTTACTCGCCCCATCACATCACCACCACCTTCCGCACCCCCATACCTCCCACCACACCACCACCATCATCCTCACCCCTCACACCACCCCTCCACACCACTCCCTCCCTACCCCAGCACTCGGGTTTAAGTAATCCCCAGTCTCACCACTCAGCTCCCCTCATACGAGTGAACTTGGCAAGGGCAATAAATCCACCGGCTAACGTCACAGCAAATTCGTCGGGAGAAAAAGTAGAAATTTATGGCACATAGACTCCGTGAAATTAATATTGGGCTCATCGCCATACTGGGCTGATCTCATTCCTCGAGCAGTGTGTTTGATCATTTAGGAGTAGATGTCTGAGGGATGTTGTGGTCAGTAATTCGTTTACACCGTCGTACATGCACCGCTGACTCCCTAACACCGTCCAAAAAGTACCAGAACCTGAAGAGAGATGGCAAAACTAACCTGTAATATTCAAGCCAAGTATAAGGGTTGTCGCGTGATCAATCTGACGGCTTGGAAGCAGTTAAGATCAATGATTCGTTTACATCCCTCTAGATCCGGCATCAGTTCTCGTACACCTCCTTAAAACTATCAAAACTTCGTGAGATCTCGCAAAACTATCCGGTAATATTCATGGCAGGTGGAAGAGTTGTAATCTCTCTTCATTAGCTCGGCATTCTTCACGTGCAGAACTACAATTATTAGTCGTGATCGAAAATTCCGATACACTGTTTCGAAACTCTGTCGAAGCCACATGATATCTTGCTAAATTTATCTGATATTATTGACGCGAACTGGAAGGACTGTAATTTCGTTTTGTTACTTAAGGAAAAACCTCAGAGCTATGAAAGCATTGCTAATCGCTGCTGCAGAGGCGGACTGTTTACGAGATGCTGCGACATATCTCTCATGAATGACTGTGAAAAGAAATAGAAACCTCACTTAATCACTGTCACTGTAATCTCCAGCTTATCTTCAAAAACACGTATATTTATTGCAACACCTACATTTCAAGCGCAAGCATGAGTAACAATCAGCGCGGTGGCTCACTGTGTACAGCTGTCAGTAATGAATCTTTTACCCCGTCTAGAAGCAGCATCGAAATCTTGTGACTTTTTCCTAATGAATCATATGGGCTGGAATCTTGCAAAATTAATCCTTAAGACAGAGATTCTAGGAAGCCTTAAAAGACAAGGATAATACAGGTCTTACCTGTGTCTGTCCCACATTATTACTCGCTTTAATAGTTCTGAAGCCCAAACCTGTAAATGAATAATAGACCGTAACAGTACGTAGCTGCGGATTACCCAAGAGGAAAAAATAAGTGTCGAATTTAGTGGGATCTTTGCTGAACTGATCCTGTGGGTTGAAACATCGCTTCATTAAATCGCAACTCCGGACCTGTAAAGCAATTATTGACCTCAACTGAACCATTGTGGATAAATATCGATGTAGTCCATTACTATAAATAAATTACGAGACAGTGACCAATGGCTTTTGAAATTCAGCACTGAGAGACTCAAAAGCCCTAAAAACTTTTCAAAATATTGTGTACAAGCAGGGGTGCTCGGATGTTCCATCCTGTCTAAAACCTGGTCCGAGTTGAGGTATACCATGATGTAAAGTTTCGTTTTCCTACGTAAAAAAGAAAAAAAAAAAAGTGGTCCTATACAGGAGGAACACACACACACACACACACACACACACACACACACACACACACACACACACACACACACACACACAGTTTTTTTTTTTTTATATACAAGATGAGATTCATGGACGACGAAAACGAGGAGCAATATTTTCGTCCACAGTGCCTAACTAACGGAAAACCATGGCAGAAAGAAGCTAACTAAACCTACGCCGTGTGACTCGACCCACTGGCTGCTTCGCTCTCGGGGTGGCGTGGAACCCAGCCCATATTTTAGGGTCTTATGGAGCCTGCTTCTAAAGTCCCCCCATCACTCAAAGTTAAGAGTCGACACCACATCCAACTTTCAGAGGGCCTAACTTGTGAATACCGTCGGTGTTCGGGTCGGAGGGGAATCTAATCTCTTAAATATTACCCCAAGTCGTGACGGTAAATTTCCCAAGCTCAGACAAGCGGCTGGGTTAATGGCATCAAGTTAAAATATCATAGGGGCGTTGTTATCAGTCTCCGGTTCTTGTACGCAACATCCGAACGAACTTGACATTCCTCCTGCTCTTCCTCCCTCTCTCCCACCACCTCTTCAAAAGCAGAAGAAAAAAAAGGAAGAAAAAAAGGAAAAGAAGAAGAAGCAGAAGATTTAATTACTGCCTGTTAACTGCATGAGGGTTATTAACCCCTGCAGTCCAAGGACGTAATTGTTATAATATTTCTGCTACGTCTAAACAGTTATGTTGAGCTAAGGAGGTTTAGGAAGATGAAAGGTTGATATATTCTTTAACTCCTTCACTGCTATACACCTCCACAGGGGATAAGTAGTCCTCATTACCTCCATTACCACCTGACATCTCCCTGTAAACTGAAAAAATCTTCAGGTGCCAACAAGAACAGGGCAAGAGTTACGTAATCTTACTTAAGTGGTCAAGACAGACAATCCCATTTCTAAGTCTAAATCTTCTCCCCAGAATACGAGACCCTCTTAGGTGACCCGGAAATATGGGAACAACTGGCACTCGATGGAGGGGACTCTCTTACCTTCCCCAGGGTCCCTTATCTGGCACTCAGAGGAGCCACAACCCTGCTAGTTATCTTGAAGTATGTGACAGTTTGGGATGAAAGCCGTCTACATAAACGATACAAGAACGTCCGGAGATTACGCAAGGGACCTGTGTGCGTTTAGACATGTACAGTATGTGTAAAAAAAACGGTGTGTGTGTGTGTGTGTGTGTGTGTGTGTGTGTGTGTGTGTGTAAAAAAACAGATGACACGAGAGAAATAACCAGGGGCATGACGCAAACACATGAAGTTCACGTTACGACAAAGTTAACCCCCAACACATGTCTAAATTGCATTCCTCATCACAAACTGCCCACATTCCCTACTCGATTTTAGCTCCCCCTCCTTCCAAATCTTTTTCCCTCCCCTGCGATAATGTATTTTTTTTTTTTATACCTCGTGACTGCCTACCTTTCATATGACAGTGTGTCGTTGCTACCTTTACCTTTTAGATTATTATTATTATTATTATTATTATTACTACTATTATTATTTTTGTTGTTACCGCTGCTGTTACTACTGCTGTTGGTGGTGAGGCTGCCGTTGTTGCTGTTATTATTATTATTATTATTATTATTACTACCACGATTTTAATAAGACAAGCACAGGAAAACTGTCTTCAGCTTACAAGGAAATGCCTAGTATTTAAGTGGTTATTAAAGGCCACATCTAACCTCTCCAGTTCTAAGTCTCTACTAAGCTAAATAAAATCGCCTTTGAGAAGAAAAATAAGAAAGTACGCCATCATGGTGAAGGGATTAATAACATCAGTAAAAGCATACCTCTCCTCAACCCTCCCTTGGCCGTCCCCATCACAGACTTGGAGATCTAAGCGGTTTTTTAGGTGGCATAGGAGGCCTCAAATACCTCTTCCTTAGCGATTTTTCATATTACACCTTAAAATTCTCTTGCATATCATTTTAATATCTACACAATTTGCATCATTAGCGTACAAGAAAATATTGAGGGGTAATAATCAGGATAAGTCGCTAAAGAAGAGACGTTACGGTATCTCCCAAGCCACTTAGAATACGTCTCTCCGTGTGACGTAGGCGGCCTGTATGATAAACACGATAGCAGGACGCCACCAGAAATTCTGCAAAAAGCGGCGGTGCGGCACACATGTTTAGCATAATTCTTAGCGATGGCAGATGACAGCACCGCCGGGAGCAGCCGACCCTCTCTCTCTCTCCCTACCTTCTCAATAATTCGGCTACTTTTTCACCGCCGTTTGGCATAATTATTCGGGCTAATGTTAAACAGGTCGTAAATTTCCCGATAAACTTGCGGGTTCTTGTAAAAGCCTGACGACGGAGTAAATCATGGTTAAAATTTAGGGTAAGAAGGTTTTAACAGGCGGAACATTTGAGCCGGGGCAGCCTGAGTTAATATGCTGATCCGCTGAAGGCAACACTCCCCGCTAAGTAAGCCATTTTGCACCCAAAAGAGTGCGACCTTCACTCGGTGTTTGGTTAATTAAGCTTTGTCGTTATTAAATGGGCGAAACGAGGTAATATTGAGGGGTTACGACCTAGATTATGAATGTAATTAGAGAGAGCTGTACTCTTTGTTTACATAAGAAATTTCGTACCACCTCATTCTAAGCGGTTTATTGTCTCGATTATACCTCACAAGTCTGTAGTTTGATACTGATACAAACTTTACAAAATTATTAATAGCGAAGAAAAGGACATGAAGGTGTAATGCATAAATTAAATCGCTGAGGAAATGCTGATACGAAATCTATGGCAATGAGAATATGGTTAAGAGAGAGAGAGAGAGAGAGAGAGAGAGAGAGAGAGAGAGAGAGAGAAGGGGAGGAGTGGGGGGGGATCAGCATCACCGTAAGATATGAAACGCGAGGAATCTTGGCATGGTCGTCCTCTGTGCCACTTGTTTGTCTTTAGCCATGACATTTCTTTGCCACATTTAGGTTTTATTCCCTTAGCAGTCATCCACCACCACAACACAAGCGTCCACAGTATTTCACCATTATTAAGTAAGGGGCAAAGTTTACGACACTGCGGTGCATTAGGGTGCATCTGAAACGTGAACCCGGTGGACTCCATGCTTAATTTTGTCCCTCCGCAGTTCATTATCCTTGTCTTGGACAGCTGAGGAACGTTTGCATAATCGGGCAATGGAGCAGGACAGTTATATCGGTGCCACCACGTGAAGGCGTTCCTCTCTAGCCCCTCAGTGGCAAGCAGAAACCCATATGCACAAAATTAGAGGGGGGACGAAAGAGACAGGATGAGAGAGAGAGAGAGAGAGAGAGAGAGAGAGAGAGAGAGAGAGAGATAGTCAAAGAAAGCAGGGAGTAAGGGAAGAACTAAAGAAGTTGAGGGAACTAAAGAGGGAAATAAGGTAGGAAAAAGTGAGGAGCAGAAAGAGAGACCAAGAGAAGTAGAAAGTGGGAGATACCATTAAATCTGTCGTAACTCAGAATTTCGTCTGCAGGAAGATCAGGCGATATGAGGTCATTCAGCAATTTCCTTTCATTGCTTTTTCCGCAAAACAATAAAAGTTTACGATATTTTCTCCTCGTAAAACAATAACTTACGATAATTTTCTCGTAACTAAGATTTAGAATTCTCCTCTCCTTCTCTTCCTTTTACAGCAATAATAACTTACAAAATACTTCCCGTAAAACTATTTACATTTTCTTCACATACAATAAAAACTTGCCATACTTTCTTCCCATAAAACAATAACCTACCATAATTACCTCCACCAACAAAGTTGGAGGAGGTTATGTATTCACCAAGGTTTGTCTGTTTGTTTGTCCACACGATATATCCAAAAGTTCTCAATGAATTTCAATGAAAATTTGTGGAAGGGTGGGCCGTGGGCCAAGAAAGAACTAATTAAATTTGGGGGCGGATCCGGATCTGGATCCTACGTATCCTGCAAAACATCTCCAAAACTTCTCCATGAATTTCATTAAAATTTTGTGGAAGCTTGGGCCATGGGTCAAGGAACAATTGATTAAATTTTGGGGTGAATCCGGATCCTATGTATTCCACACAGTATCTCCACGGATCCGGAACTGGATCCTTTTTAATGGCACTGACAGAGGTTTGCGCTCTCTGAGTGCGTTCTAGTTAAATACTATCTTACAACATTCTTCCCATAACACAATAATAACTTAGGATAATATGCATCTCGTAAGTAATATCTGTTTTTGCAGTGTTAAGGAGATGCGTGTATGAGAAAGGCGACGAGTGTGTGTGAGTGGGCTTAGTACTCGTGTGACATGTAACAGTGCTTAATGTGCGCTGAACCTGATATCCCGTGAGGCCTTCGGGCGGAGCATCACTTTCCACATATTACTGTACACTCAACACTTGTTAGGCCCCACAGCTGCCACCACTTCCACCACGACTACCACCACTATCACCACGACTGCCACCACCATTATCACCACTACTACCAACATCACCACCAGTACGACTATCATTGCTATTTTCTCCACTGTCATTACTATCATCACCACCACTACGACTTCCACCACCATCACCCTCACTACCGTCCTCATCACCATTAAAGCCACCTTCACTACCACCTCCATCATCATTGCCACCACCATCACTACCATTATCACCACCGCCACTGTCACACCACCACCACCACCACCAGAACTGCCATCACCACAACCTCAACAAAATTCTGACCAATACATAGAAAGTCGGTGTTTGTGTCAAGCATGAAGAGGAAGGCCGCTGAAGTGTAGTTTGTTCCGTCCAATTGACAGAATGACTGGAATATCATCTTTTTCTCTGTGGTTTATTCTTCAGTAGCATAAATATCAAAATACATAATATCTTTGTATCTGGGACCGTAATGGTATTAGAGACAGTCTGAATGTAGGCGACGATGTAAAAAAAAAAAAAAAAAAAAAAAAAAAAAATCCAACATCCATCCATCATCCAATCCTACATTTCCCCATGAGGAGCGTAGGAGCCCGGGGCTAGGCAGTTGGTCCCGACATTTAAGATGAGAGTGACCAGCCTCACTCATCCCTGGGTGGCATTACATGAGCAATCAACCCCAACCACCCCTTGGATATAAACCTTCACCGGCTCAATCCGATTGGAGCGCAATAATTACCCACTAAACCACCAGGCGGCAAAATTTGGTTATATGGTTACCACCCAGCGTAATAAATAGTGTCCTGGTGCACAGAAAACCATTTGGCTTGTCACTCAGTGTAGAGTCACCCACAGGCTGAAGGAAATGGAAAGAATGATGGAAAGAAAGACAGAAGAGGGAGATATATAATAATAATAATAATAATCATAATGATAATAAAAATAAAAATAATAATAAAAACTAAAACAGTACACGTAATGTTTTTTTTTTTTTTCATGTACTTACACATATATCTGCAGCAGTCTACATAATGCTATTCAATTTGTACTTGTGTCGTTAGTATCAGCCCCATACTGTATATATATATTTTCTACTTTTACCTGTACCTATATTAACCCACCTATTACTCTTCTCCCTGTATCTGTATCAGCCCACCTAATGCTCTTCTACCTGTGTGTACAGTGTATGGCATGAATGGTGGCGTGGGTGTACCGTGCACGCATCACTGCCACACAGCCGTACCACTGTAACTCGAGACGGGGCAAAACGCGGTGATGGCGGCCCTCCGTCAACATTCCTCCCACAAGACCAGCCAACAACACGACACACTCCCCCATCCTGGCCTCACCCACACATGATTACCATAACCCCTTTAGTTTTATACACTCTGGTGCACTCATTTCACCTTAATTTTGGCTCAGCTTTTTGTCCTTTTGTAGCTTGTTTCACGTAGCTCAGTGACACAAAAGAAAATGGTACAGTTCTTCGTCCTTCCAACCTACCCTCATCCACACATGATTACCAGAAGATCTTTAGTTTTACACACACTCGTATACTCCTTTTGCCTTAACTTGGTCCAGCTTTTTTACTCTTACTGTGGCTTGTTTCACGTAGCTCAATGACAGAAAAGACAATGCTACAGTCCTATACCCTTTCCATAATACTTTCTCGTTACTAGCACCATATTCTAGTGTTTATCTATTGCTACAACTCAGCATTCAAGATGGAAAGGTGACAATTTTAGGCCAGGTTAAAGTGAAAAAAGTAAGAATATATTTTCGCTGGGAGAGGAATGTTAAGGTGAGGAGGAAATTAAAAACTCACATGACCATTTAACATTCCCGTAATTTTTTGTTTTTTCGTCACTCATTTATTTTGGGGCCAGGAGACGAATTTTCATGGTAACGAAAGAAGAACTTATATACATATGAAGATCTGACTTTTTTTAAGCTTTAGCCATTTTAGTTATTTCGGGATTAGGCGAGGAATATTCAAATGGAAGGATCTAAGGATTTTATACAAGTGATCATTTGAAGGCAACTTGTTGAAAAAAAAAAAAATAGTTTCCACTTTCACTTTCCCACACTCGATTTCATTGGTGTTAGTCATTGAATAAGTTAATTCTGGCGGCGGAAAAGGAATATTATAGGTATGAAAGTATGTAAGAACTTTATACGTATGATCATTTATGAACGACTTGCAAAATTAACAAGAGTTCCCCCTGTCACTTCCCTTGAACATACACTCTGTTCCTATAGCCTTGGCCGCTCTTAACTTGGTTTCGGCAGTAAGAGAGGAATATTGAAGGTCAGGAAGTATCTAAGAACTATATCCGTACGATCATTGAAAATCGACTTGCAAAATAAACGATAATAGCTTCCCATGTCGTTTCCCTCCAACTTACACACTATTCCACTTGTTTTGGCCACACTTTGCTGTTATTTCGGCCGTGGGAGAGGAATATTAAAGGTTAGGGAAGGCTATAAGAACTTTATACGTATAAGCAGTTAAGCCAGACTTGCAAAATAAACAATAATCGTCCCCCCTGTCACGTCCCTCCAACACACACTCGACCCACGCTGGCAGAACCGCACATTCAAGTCCGACGCTAATTTCCAAAATCTAGTTGATGGAGGGGCGAAAGTAAACCAGGTAAGGCAGGAGAGGAGCAATAATCCGCAGTAAAAGTCAGGAAACTCATAAAATGGCAAGACTTACACGCGCAGAGAGAGTGGGGTGAAATCTGGTACCTAAGATTAGTATGTTTAATGTTGCCTGAACTGATTGTGTGCTCTTCCCGCCCAAGGTTTCAAAGGAGTCCTCACTGAATGCTCAATCGGGATCCCTCATCATTTTTCTCCCCAAAATAATGTATGTTGAGTTATACATTTTTTAGAGGTTTTTCCTGCATTATGTTGAATCAGATATTTTTAGTTTCCTCAAAATAATTATACAGTCTGAGTTATACATTTTTAGTTGTTTGCCTGTATGTCGAATTATACATTTCTTAGTAGTTTCCCCCTCCCCCAAAATACAATGAATTATGCATATCTAGTATTTTCTTGCAACATGTTGAACTATATTTAGCTTTTTCTCGAAATAATATCTGCTAATTTATATATTTTAGTACTTTTTTGCAATTCTTATATGCTGACGTATAAATTTTTGTAATTTTCTCGCAAAATCTTGAATTATACATTTCAAGTAGCTTTCTCCTAATAATATATGTTCAATTTTGCATTTTTATTAGCAGACTATAATATGCGTACCTTAAATTTTGCACGGAGACTAAACATGCCAAAGTTTCCTCATGGACCAAAGCCCTCCCCTTGCATCATCCCGGTGGCCTTACACTATCCTTTACACGCGTCACGAAAAGCAAACTGTGAGGGGCGGGATATTAAACCTTTCACTACGAGAGGTCATCCCTATGCTGAATAAATATCGTCTGTTGGCAGAAAAGGAATATTCGAGGTGGGGAAGGTATTAACCTTTTCCATCAGATGACGTCTTTTCTGGTTTTTTCTTACATTCAGCTTTAGAAGAACAAGTTACTGAATGGTGGAATAAAGGTTACATCTCACCCCTCCACTTCGGAAAGTCTATCTTAAGCTGATCAATATCGTTTGCATGTAGTAAGTTGAAATCATTAATCTTTCATGTCAGAGGTCTTCCCTAAGTTAATTATAGCCGTCCAGGAGCAGCAAGAATAAGAAATTAATAACGTCACCTCAATGACGTGGTTAAACTGTGGTTCTTTTTTTAAAATCATACTAGACTTTTTCGATTTTCTCTCACTACGCAAAATTTCCTCAGTTACATGTTTTACACATTAATCAATATCGGACACTTGATATGTGAATTAATACTTCTTGCCCCTTTCTAGGTGGTCCCCTGGCTGGAGGCGTCCCAGGGGTTCCTAATAGGGGTGCAGGTGGGCGGGTGTTGACGTGTTCCAGGGGCGGGGTTAGGAGGGGAAGGAGACACAGAGAGCGCGGTGGGTAAGGGTAGGGAGGGAGAGGAAAGGGAAGGGTTGGAGAGGTGTAGAATGGGATGGGGGATACGGGTTGGCTCTAGCTTCATAATGATGCACTATGGTTCACTCAGTACAGACGGTGATGATGAGCATAAGTAAAAGATCAAAGACTTAGAATGAATAGCGGACACAGGGTACAGGGTGAATGGGTAAGCAAAGCAAATTAATGAGTTTATGACGGTATTCTGAGGTTCAAAGGGATCAAAATTTTTCATTCGTTTCGAAAAAACTAATGCTATCTCAGTTACATCATTCGGAATAGACAGAGATATAGATTCGAGTCTGTTTAGCAAAATATCAAATGAAGCTGTAAATTCTTTTAAACTGGAGTAATCATCATAAAAATCCTTCGGTATATTTATTTCCTGTGCACTGGTATTTAAAGTGTTGGAATGTTAAGTTAAAAAAAGTGAAAGTAGATACATTTCCTGATGCATAGTGGTGTCATTTACAGCCCCGAGAAAATACTGAAAATATTCTGTAGATATTATTCCATATGCATATCCTTTGAATGGGAGGATTCATCACAAAAACTATTGACTAAATACTATTCCCTATGCGCACATTCGGCATTTACAAGCTGCAGGAATATTAACTTCCCAAAATTTACAGAAAATATAATTCCCTGTGCACACTTCTGGCATATGCTGACACCGACCAGATTAGAAATCTGTGCAGCCTCAAACAGAGAACAGAGCCAGGCAGAGCACAAGCCCTCTCTTGTCCCCACCCACGCCGCTCCTCCACCTAATCACCCAGGACAAAAATGATAAAAATCGTCAGAGCAGAAAGAAAAGAGGTTTGGAGCGCGGACACAGGCGAGGTATCAGTCTCCTCGCCCGCATTTGGGTATTACAAAGGGTATTTAGTTACGTCCGGACCAGAGAGCTGTAGTATCCGCTGCCTCCCTGACTCCCACCCTGCTTCACCCTTCCTCTCCCTCCTGCCCTCCCTCACCTTTACCCTCCCTTCTGCCCTGCCTCAATATCAGTTCTCCCTCCCTTCTTTCCTTCCTCCTGCCTAACCCAAGTCCTCCCTTCTGCCTTCCCCCCCCCCCTGTCTCCAGTCTCACCACTTTTCTTCCTCCCTCCCTCACTCCCTCCTTCCTATCTCACTCCTGCTTTCCCCCTCTCCTGCCTCGCCCCTATCCTCCCTCCTGCCTCACTCCTGCCTTCTCTCCCTCCCTCTTGCCTCCTCTCCCTTCTCCCTGACCCCAGTACTCCCTCCCTCCTGCCTCACCCCTGCCTACCCTCCCCTCTAGCGACCAGCAGGGACATCTAATGGCAGGAGAGAGAGAGAGAGAGAGAGAGAGAGAGAGAGAGAGAGAATAGTGTGTGTGTGTGTGTGTGTGTGTGTGTGTGTGTGTGTGTGTGTGTGTGTGTGTGTGTGTGTGTGTGTGTGTGTGTGTGTGTGTGTGTGTGTGTGTGTGTGTGTGTGTGTGTGTGTGTGTGTGTGTGTGTGTGTGTGTGTGTGTGTGTGTGTGTGTGTAATGAGAGATACAAGGAGGAAGCCTGGTGAGAGGGAAGATGGAAAGAGGAGAGGAGGAGGAGGGAGAAAGCTAGAAGCGAGGAGAGAGGGGTGTGGGGAGAAGAATGAAGGGAAGATGGGGAGAGGGGGAGGGGAAGGGAGAGGAGAGAGATGGCCTTCCTGCTCTCACTGACAGCTTATCATTATTATTTTTTAATATAGGGAGGCGAGAATAGGGAGGAAGTTAACGGGACAGGCACCAGTAATTGTTGGTTTCCTGCCAGTTTGTACTTTTGAGGTCTTTTATTTATAACTCACTAGTGCTCAAGATAAAAATATAAAAGTCTGGAGCTCGGAACACAAATATAATAGACGGAATCATATATATTATACACACAAATTGCTATGTAGAAGAGTGTTGTTTTTCGTCCAACTGAAGACTCGATACACCTTAAAACTAAGCATATTCTGTCGCAAATGCCCTTTTAAAATGTTATTCAGTAAGTCATGTTTGTAAGTTTTTCCGTCAGCAGGTTTTTCTAAGCGTGAAATTCGTATCTAGGTAGCGTTTCTCTCTCTCTCTCTCTCTCTCTCTCTCATTACTCACCTCCCTTTCTTTTTCCCTTCTCCCTCTCAAATTACACCTCCCGCCCCTCGCGCCCACCTCTAGGTCCTGTTTACACCCTTCCACACCCTCTCCCCGCCCTCTCCCCTCTGATTTATGTCCCACTCACTCCGTTTCCCCTCTTACTCCCTCTCCCTATCACCGTTTCCCCTCATGGTCCCTTTCCCTTTCACTCGTTTTTCCCCCTTTTTTCCTCGCGTTCATCTATCGCTCTCTCTTCCTCTCTCATTCTCCCCTCAGCTACTCATCCTTTCATTTATTTTTCCCACTTCTCACTTTCACTCATTTTCCATTCTTACTCTCTCACTTTCACTCATTCCCCCTCTTACTCTTGCTTCGTCACATGTCACTCATTCTCTCATTTCCTCCTCTCAAACTTTTCCTCCTCTTACTCCCCTTTCCCTCTCATTCACCCTCCCTCTCACTCCCTCTGCCACTCTCTCAGGCTGGCTAGTATCTCTGCTCTTCTTCCCTTTCATTCGTGGCATTTTTTTTCCCCTCCTCGTCTCATATCCTCTGGTTTCTCTTGCATCACCTTTTACTTAGTCTAATCTCTCATCCATTCCCCCTGACTCACCCCACCTCCTATTACCCTCCCTCTTATTCAGATTAATTCCACTCCTCTTGTTTCTCTCTCAGTTGTGTTCTTCTTGCTTCATTCTTTTCATCCTATCGTTCTTTTGACTTCATATATTTTTCATCATCTGTCTCATTCAGTCCATCCCTCTTCTTTATAAGTTCATTTTTTTTTTTTATATCCACTCTCTTTACTCCCCTCTTACCAAGTCTTTTTCATTACCCTCTCACTCAATCGTCTTCTTTTCCTTCCCTCTCCTTCACTCTCTTTTTCCCTCCCCTTCCCTCTCACTCTCTCCAATTTCTCATGTATCCGTCTCACCAGTTTGCCAGTCTTCCCTCCCCTATCGCTCGACCCCTCTCCCCTCTTCCCCCTCTTGCGTTAGTCTTCGGTCCCTCTTTTACCTTCCTCTCTCATTCCTTTCAGCTTCTCTTCCCTTCCCTCTCACTTACACACCTTTCTGTCACCTTTCTCACACCTTCTTACCTTCCTTCCCACTCACTCCTAGGAATTATTATATCCATTTCACTCTGTTTACCTCTCTCCCCTCCCCTCCCTCTCGTCTTTGTTCCTCTCCCTCTTCCATCCGTCCTCTCTCCCCGTCCCTTCTACTTCGTTACTCTCTCCCTTACTCCCATCCCTCTCCCTCACTTGACTCTTTCCCCTTTTCTCTCTCTTCCTCCTCCTCCCACTCTCCTCCACTCCTCTCCCTCTCCTCTCCACTTAAATTTCACACGCCCTTCTCTACTATCTCCCCTCGCCTCCCCCTCCCACATGACTCCCACACTTGTGATATCCTCTCCTGACTCCCACAAATGTATTGCTTCCACCCTTCCATCTCAACCCCTAACCGGTTCCTCTCCTCTGTCCCAATATCTGCTCTCTTTTCCTTTCTTTCTCTCTCTCTCTCTCTCTCACACACACACACACACACACACACACACACACACACACACACACACAGCTATGTCTTTCCCCTACTCTTTTCTTCACTCTTCCTCCCTCTCAACTTTCTCTGATGCCCCTCTCGTTCTCTCTCTTCTCTCTCTCACTGGCTCCCTTCCCCAACTCTCTTTATCCAGTGCACATTTTTCCCGCCCTTTCTCTATCCTCTTTACCTCCCTTTCCAACCCTCCTTACCGATTTCCCTCCCTCTCCCTTCAATCCCTCCTTCCTGACTACTCTTCCTCTCTTCCTGACTCCCTTTCCTTACTCACTTTTTCTTCATTTTCAGACACAGCTTCCTCTATTACTCCCTCCTTCTCCCTTGTCTTCCTTCCTTTCTCTCCCTTTCTTTTCTTTCTGACCTCTCTCCCTTCCTCTTCCTCTTCACCCACCATCCTCTCTCTCCTTCCCTTCTCTATCCTCCCTTACCCTCATTTTTCTCCCTTTCTCTCTTTTCCCACTCTTCCTCTTTTCCTTCCTCTCTATCTTCATCTTCATCTTTCTCTTCTCGTTCACTCCCTTTTCTTCCTTTTCACCTTCATCTTCATTTTCATCTTTTTTTCTCTCTCTGTCTTCTACCCCATCCTTCATCTCACCCCTCCGTCTCTCCTAAATTCAAATCCTTCTTCATCATCCCTTCCCTCATATTCCTCTCTTTCCTTCTTCTCTTCCTAGTTCCTCTCCCTCTACCTTCTCCCTCTCCCCAGCACCTGGTTCCCCTCAGTGCTGGCGTCGGGGTATCACGGGGAACGATAAAGCCTCCATCAGCAGTCGCCCGCCACCTCCTCTACCCACCCACCCTCTAGTTGTCTGGCCCACTACCCACCCATTAGCTGCCTTGTTATCGTCGCCTCTTACCCATTGGAATTCATCGATCCTCCCCCTACCCAGAACTACCTTTTCGTCTTCCTCCATTTCTTCATTTGCTTTTCTTCTACTACTGCTACTTCGTATGTTTTCACATTATTATTATTATTATTATTATTATTATTATTATTATTGTTATTATTAACTAGCATAGATGTAATATATGAAGAAATCATAAAATGTTGTGGGGACACGGCAATGGTTTTTTTTTTTACATGTACCACAAACTCTGAATGAGAGGAGGTATACGAAAGAAGCAGGTTAAGATTATGATTTTACCACTACAACAACAGTACAGCTGGCCAAATAGTATATAAATATATATATATATATATATATATATATATATATATATATATATATATATATATATATATATATATATATATATATATATATATATATAAAACTATCGTGAAGTGAGTCTGCTGAGTGTTGTAGGTAAGACGTATGGAAGATAGTATTAAGGAGAGCAAGAAGTATAAATGTCAGTTGAGTGATAGCGAGGATGGGTCAGGAGAAGCAGGGAATGTGTGAAGCAAATGTCTGCTGTAAGGAGACTCGTAACGAAGGTATGTGACGATGATTGGAAGACGTTTGGGACAATTATGAGTCTTGAAGAAAAAATCTGTCAAGGTAAAGGGAGGGATTATATAAGATGTAACGTTCAGGTGGTGTGGAAGGAAAACTACTGACTTGTACAAAAAGTTTTTCACATAGGACTGCAAAGCACACGTTTGGGTTATAGGATATTAGAATGTGGTTCACAGCAGTGTTGGAATGAGACAAGGGTATGTGAGGTCCCAAGGGTTGATCAATATTCTTTTATGTATGGACAAGGCAACGTGAGGTCGAAACAAAAGCTACGGAAATGCCAGTCGAGTTGATGATGAATACTGAGAGATGTAAGATTTCGAATTTGATGTAGGCAGTTGATGCTACGCGGTTCAGAGTTTTATGTGATTTGCGTAGGTGGGACAGGATAAGAAAAAGATCCGTGAAAGATGTGGAGTAAGGAAGTCTATTGACCAAACGGTAAAAGAGAGTAGGCTTAGAGGGTATGGTCACATAGAGAGGATGTATGACAAGGGTGATGAAAAGGGTACATTATGTGAGCGTGTCCGGGCGTGGGAAGAGGCGTAGAAGGCCAAGGGGATAGTCCGGTATGGTTAGTAAGTGCGTGAAAAAGAAATAAATGAAAGCTGAGTGAATGATCTAAGATTGGATGGATGTCGATGAGTAAATTTATCTATGCTGGTGAAAATGAAAAGCGCTGCACTTTTTTAAATCAATTTCATAGTTAATGCAATGTATCTACCTTCCATGTAGTGAGAGAAGTAGTTAATTAAAAGTGACAGTAATAAACATGGTTGCTGCCGATCGAAAATTTCAATACCTGACATACAACTAAAAGGTAACAGGATCCACTTCACTGAACACTCTAGTGATGCCTTTCTTACTTTTCGTCCTTTTTTTACCTACCCACCCCATATATGTGGGAATTATTATTATTATTATTATTATTATTATCAAATTCTAATGGAACAACTGAGTAATTTCATATTCAGTTACAAATGAGTATAAATTAGGAATAAACTGAGCAGGATATACAGAGGTAGGCGTCGCAAGGTCGGGTAGCGGGATTAAATATCATCCAACTACGGTATTGTATTATATTATCTTCAGATCTGTCAGAAAAAAAAATACCACAAATCTTTCTTAACAATTCCTTCATTTTTCAGTTTACAATAGTACCAGAACAAACTTTTTCTAACTACATAATTTCACCCTAACCATCTGTTCTTTCACTCATCCCTTAATCACGTATCCCCGTCTATTAAAAAAAAAAAAATCATCCTACAGAAGGCAGTTAACTTCTTCATTTTTAATTTACAGTACAACCACAAAGCACCTTTTCTAATCATTTAATTTCCCCGTAATCATCCATTCTTTCACTCATCCCGTAATCGTCTTCTCCCCTTTATTATTTTCTTTATTCACTCACCTAATCCAAAGGGGGAAGGGTAAGCCGCCCGTGTCTCTCTCCTAAATGCCGCCCTTTCCCCTTCAGGCTTCCCTACCCGATCCTTCTGTAATCCCAGGGGTGGAGATGGGCAAGGGGGGAGGGGGAGGGAGGGTAAGGCACTGCTATGGGCGTGAGGAGGGTGAGGGAGGGTAAGGCACTGCTATGGGACGGAAGGAGGATGAGGGAGGGTAAGGCACTGATATGGGACGAGGGGAGGGTGAGGAAGGGAAAGACACTCCTCGTTTAAAGTCAGCGATGTGTTTCAAAATACTATCAACTTTTTTCACAGGTACTGCAAAATTGGCGAAAACTGAAAATTCGTCATCACAGGTAACAATATAACTAACCCCATCATAAGGCAATATTGAAAAAAGAAAGGAAATTCGCCATTATAATTCACAATGCAGCTTTAATCCCTACATTAATGGAAAATTGGGGGAAAACTTGAAATTCGCTATAAGAGGTGACGAAGAAATTACCCTTACAATTAGGTGGCTTATTACTGCTCAGGAGAGACTTTTCAAACTGGAGAGGTTTCATACAGCCTCCATTAGCCTCTCCAACATAAATAAATAAATCTCGAGCGGAAATTAAAGAAATAAAATGACGTCCTCTTCCTTAGCGAGATAATTTGCAACATTTCTGTGATTTTCTGTGGACCTAACAACAGAAATTAACATCAAGAAAGAGACTTGCAACGAGAACATATATGAAAAATAAGACTTCATGGACCAGGCAGGGCTAAGAAATGTTTTTTTTAAATAACCTGTTGCAGATTTAATAGCAAAAAAAATTACATAAAAAAAGGGTGAGGCGACATGTAACTCGTACTGCAAGGGTTACCAGCCAACTTTTTTTTATAATCTATTGTGGATTTCATGAAGAGAGAGAGAGAGAGAGAGAGAGAGAGAGAGAGAGAGAGAGAGAGAGAGAGAGAGAGAGACTTAATAACTAGGATTCACCGTTCACCGCCACCGTAGCCCAGAGAGACTGTGATAAGTGTCAAGCAAGCCTCCCTTCCCCAGCAACCCGGAATTAACGAGTGTCGCATATCAGGGTTACGTAGATGATAAACCTTGGGGGAGGGGCGGTGGGGTTTATTTGGGGGTTTTATCGCGCTTTATGGCTGGTTCTGCCCTCTCTCTCTCTCTCTCTCTCTCTCTCTCTCTCTCCACATAAAGCACAAATGAAGCTCTACCATTTTATCTTAAGGGCGTCCTCTTCCATTTTTTTTTTTTTTTTTGCTTCTTAAAAAAATTTCGCCTATCATACTGAAGGAAGTCTAGGTCAAGAAGAGTAAAATCGTCTGGTGTGTGTGTGTGTGTGTGTGTGTGTGTGTGTGTGTGTGTGTGTGTGTGAGAGAGAGAGAGAGAGAGATAGAGAGAGAATACATCATCAGACTGCAGTGGTTAAGTAGATTCCTCTCTTAATTCGCTTTCAGTGCCGTCGTGGCCAGATCGTGTTATGGCTTTTCATTAAAACGGAGGAGAGGATCAAGTGACAATCTCTCTCTCTCTCTCTCTCTCTCTCTCTCTCAGGTCCTCATTTTTCATTTTCTTTACACTCTCTCTTGTTCTCTTTTTTCAGCCCTTCTTTTGCTTTACGGGCTTATTCTCTCCCTTACACAAGAAGGCGGTAAGTCACAAACAGACACAATCACGCTACGGTGCACATACACAGCATACGAACACAGAAACATTTTTGCATACACGTGTGTACTTATGCTATCTAACCCACACCCATACTCCAACCCATCTATCAACATTTTTAAACACACACACACACACACACACACACACACACACACACACACACACACACACACACACACACACATTTCTGTTCCTCGTCCCTCTTAGTGACACACAGCCCTTACCATACAAATACACCCCACCCATACACATACCCACACAAACGCACTCCACACTGCCCATCCCACCCACTCACCCACACACCCATCCCCTCCCCACTCACCCATCTATACTCATTCAATCCACTCAGCTCCATAAATTCCACTCTTCTCAATCCCATCCACTCAGTATCCCGCCAAACTCACATACATGTTCCACCCCACCCATCCACTCCACCCTTCCTCATCTAACCCCGCCCACTCACGCACACACCCCTAACCCACCCTACCCCACCCAACAAGTCTTCATCTACACACCCGAGAAATCCCTCTACCCTATATTAAATCTCAACAATCACCCGTGCTGCATTTTTAAGTCCCAAGGTGAGTGTCTCGGGTGTTTGTTCTGCTGAGATGGGTGTGTTGGGTGGGTGTGGGGGTGTGGTGGGCGGGGGAGAGTGGGACATCAATCTCAGGGAACAGCAAGGTGCCTAAGAGGTGGGAGGGGGCTAATGTTTACGATAACACGCTGACGAAACAGGACTCTACGTTGCCGCAAATTTAAAGTCCCTCTCTTGTCTGGGGCGGAGCGACAGGTGTGAGAAGCATAAAGCATCGTCAGAGATAAGGTGACGAAAGAAGTGCTGAGGTGTGAAAGAAGTGTGAGGGTGGGGAAAGAAGTGCTGAGGTAACGGTATAATAAAGTGCTTGGACTGGGAAGAATTGCTGAAGTGCGAAGGAAGTGTGGGGCATATGGAAAGAGGTGTTCAAGGTAAAATAAAGTGTTGGGATAGAAAGAAGTACTGAAGTGTGAAAGAGGTGTGGGGAGGAAGAAGTATGGGGATACTGGTGAAATAAAGTGCCGGGACTGGAAAGAGTGGCTGGGGTAGCGAGGGAGGGAGAGAGGGCCTGAAATAACAAACTTTCTACTACGGGAAACTTGTAGATAAAAAAAGAAAGGTACAAGGAAAAAGTTAGACGAAGGAAAAGGTGCAATGGTCTGGAAGAAAATGTTGTAACGTGGAAGAACAAGATGGGGTAGGAAAATGTGCTAAGTGAATAACGAGCACAGTAATTGGAGAGAAGCGATGAAGTGGGGAGAAAAGAATACTAAAATAGATTAAAGCGGAGAAGTGTGAAAAGAAACACTAAATAATGAAAACGAGTGGTAAAGAGGAGGGGAGAAAACGCTCGTAAGAAAGAAGAGGGAAAGAAGGGATATGTAGGAAAGATGATTGCATTTAAAGAGCGAGGGAAGTAATGGGAGGTGATTGCAAGGGCAGGGAAAGAAAAGATCATTGCAGGAGAAGGGGAGTGAAGAAAAAGGGAGAGGGAAGAGAAAAGAAGGTGATGAAGGGGGCAGGGAGAGGAAAGAAACAGATGAGGAGGGGAAGGCAGAGAGGGAGCCGGGAAGGAGGAGGAGGAGAAGGAAGAGGTCAAAATTATGATGACAGAAAAAGAAGAGGCAAAGGATGCGAACATGAAAGAGAAAGTTAATTAGGATAAGAAATGGATTAGCACTGCTGCAGAGGCGAGGGGAGGGGTGGAGATGGATGATGAGACTTAGCAGGAGGGAGCCAGGCATGACAGCAGGCGGGGAGATCAGCGGCAGCAGGAAGGGAACAGTGGAATTATTATACAGTGATATTAATTGTCGGAAGCAGTTACACTCAGTATTAATTGCATATATGCTTGCAGGTTTCCGCTCTTGTACTTATTCAATTCAAAATGATGAATTTTTTGTAGTTAATTCTTGACACTGTCAGACGGTTTTATTTAGTACAGGAGAGCCCATGGTGGTAAAAGGGTTAATAAAAGGAGTCAGTAACACATCCGGTGCGAAAAATACATCCTGAACTAAAAATAATCGTCTGGGGATAGCAAGAACACAATAAAAGTAAGTCCTCTGGCTGGAGGGGCTAAGTGCATATGATGGTTGATTTTCTTGCTCTGTACACCAGTTTCATTTCAGTACTGATAGTAGGTTGGTATATCCGTTCTCATGGACTAAAGAGTACTTAAAACTGACAGTCCTGTAATCTCGAAACAAGGGGACATGTCGACTGATTCACTCAATAGTTCGGATAATAGGTCCAAATATTCAACAATCATTCCTATATGCACATCATTACAGTATATCATTTACAGTCAGTCATCCTCACACAAAGATCCATCATAATAACCTCTTCAAAAAACAATATACATGAGACCATAACCCCCACAGTCACGCAACCCACACTGCACACTTCATTACTACATCCATTATAACCATAGCACTTGCAACTTTCCCGTACCATAAATTTCCATTATGTCTCTTACTCAGCCATAATTGCACCTGCTATAACACCTACCCCGCCATAACCACATTTACCACAACCCCACACCCCATTAACCACATCGTCCACAACTTCTTCCTGAGTCATGAGCCCTAAACAGTCACAACCACAACCACAACCACATTTCCACCTAGTACCGTGCGACTCATACCACGACATCGATCAGGTACCACAGTCTCAACCACGATTATCACTACAACCAGAACCCCACATAACCTTAATAACCATAGCTTCTACCAGTCATATGCAAATCAACCACAGCTCACTAACCAGTCACAACCACATCTTCTACGTTTCCTCCTACTATTGCACTACTTATCCCACAACAACTACCACAATCGTACACCAGTCACAACTTCATTAACCACAATTTCTCAGAGTCATAAGTATCCCTGCCACAACTTCCTAACCAGTCACAACCACGCCTACCACAATCATTTCTGCCTAAGTTCACACTACTTATACTACGAAAACTACAAGAATGACACACCAATCAACCACAACTTCTCTTCAGTCACAAACACACCTGCCAAAACTCCATACCCAGTCATAATCACAATCATATTTCCACCTATTATTTCAGCTACTATAACAACCACGACATCCACAACCGCAACCACGCCCACAACCACACATGCAAACACAACGATCCCACGAACATATCCACGCCCGCAACCCCAACCACAGCCGCAACCACAACCACCACAACTACCAGAACCATAACAACCGCACACAACGACCCCGCGACCAAAACCACCACCGCAACTTTAAACACAACAATCCCGCTACCACAACCAGAACAAAAATTATCCCACGACCACAACCAATATAGCTCCGACAGTCGCTCAGGCAGACAGAAGAGACTGCGAGTTACGACAGCAGCGAGTTACGGCAGCAGCGCTCTTCTTTACGATCGTTCTGACTCTTCCTATCACTCCGAGGCTTCAAGGGGCAGGCCAGGGAAGGGAGGAGGGGACAGGGTAACCAAAAGAGGGGATGGAATAGGGAAAAGAGGGAATGGGAAAATTTAAAACGGAGTAGGAGTAGATAAAGCAAGGATGAGTCTGTAGGAAGGAGGAGCAGGGAGTAGGGAAAAGACAATAGGCAGAAATTTAACTATAGGAAACATGAGAAAAAAAAGAAACCGAAATAAAGGTGAGAGAAAACAGGGGAAAAGAATGGGCAGCAAGGGAAGAAGACGGGTTAGGGGAAAGCAATTTTAAATAACAAAATGAGGAAATGTTAGATAGCCCAGATTAAGATTAAATAAATAAATAAATGAGACCGGTTGAAAGGTTACTCGCTCGCGGTAATGACATGTGATAGATAAATAGCAGTATATATAAACTAGTTAGGTACAGGTTTCATAGATAGTTCAGGAGCAAAGTGACCCAGTGTTCCCCGTGGTACAACATAGAGTAGAACATCGGTCGAGTATGAGACAAGTTTGATACAGGAGGAAAAGCGATGAGTGTGGTGTGTGAGTGATTATGAATGAGCGACTGTGATGGAGGCAGACAAAGCGAGGTGATGACGTGTGAATGTGTGTGTGTGTGTGTGTGTGTGTGTGTGTGTGTGTGTGTGTGTGTGTGTGTGTGTGTGTGTGTGTGTGTGTGTGTGTGTGTGTGTGTGTGTGTGTGTGTGTGCGTGCGTGCGTGCGTGCGTGCGTGCGTGCGTGCGTGTGTGTGTGTGTGTGTGTGTGTGTGAGAGAGAGAGAGAGAGAGAGAGAGAGAGAGAGAGAGAGAGAGAGAGAGAGAGATAACACCTGCTAGAGAGAGGGGAAATTACAACACCTGCCACCTACCTGAATAGAGTACTGCTGGAGGAAGTGCCAGGTTTTCGGAGATGTCACCTAGGCCGTAGAGACCGAGGAGGCGCCTCATGGTCAGCTCGGCGTACTCCTTCATGTCGGAGGCCTCGCTGCTGCCACCAACACCTCCAGCCTCATCGTGGGGACAGGGTGAGGTGGGGCGTGCAAGCAAGGCGTTGAGGCGTGGGTGGGCGCTGGGACTACTGGCGTCACTCACATTAACCCCTGCCCCGCGAGTCAGGTCCACGGCGTCGTCTAGTCGGCGGGGCAACAGTGACCGCCTCAGCGTTGGGGTCTCGGACAGGTCAAGGGGTAGATCGGTGTTGGTGGAGTCGTACTGGGAGTCTGATGCTGCCAGCTGGGAGCGACTCTCGGCATCGCTGGTGCCTTCGTTGTCTTCACTGTCTGTGTTATATGTGTATACGATGTTCCTCGGCTTGAAATTTTTGCGTTTATTGCGTCTAGAGGCCTCTGGCATGGGTAAAGAAGCGGAGGGCGAGCCAACAGGCAGGTCACTGGAAGTATCAGGATAAGCCCGTGAGGAAGAGTCATCATCTATGAACATCGGGGCGCTCTCCGGGTCATCACACTCCATCTGGTCGCCCGTAGTTTCATCATCGAGGGCCGCGGGGTCTGTCTCTGGGTTGGACTCCTCCTCTGCGGGTCGGTTCTGTGTGCTCTGCCGCAGGATACTGATGTCAACTGTTGAGGGCTCCTCGGAGGCGTCCTCAGGAGCGCATGTCGTATCCTCATTGATGACGTCTTGGTCTGTGTCCATTCTAAGATCTCCCTCATCTTCGTCTTCATCTTCGTCAGTTCGGGCACGCTCTGTGGTTATAACATGAAGCCTGTTATTTACTCTTCAACTTCATCAGCCTGTTACTTAAACTGCAGTATCATGAACTCACAATTTAATCTACAACATTATCAAATTGATCATTTTCCTTATCAGTCCATTATTTACTTTACAATGTTATTAACCTAATTATAAATGATGTTACGTTGCTGTGGCCCCAGCCTCCTGTGGAAGTGAACCCGGTAGACTGCAGACTGTCAGACATATTGACCTCCTGCAATTTACCATCCTCCTTTCGGGGGATAAGGAGTGAATCGAGGGACATATCACCAAAAAGAGGAGTCGCCTGGGTATATCAGCGCCACCGCGTTAAAGCATCCCTTTCCAGCACTTAATAAATTTGCTGTGCAATATCAACAAAGCAAAAGCATCTTCAACATATACCAGTGAACGGGGTAGCTGGGTAATGGTCCTCACCTGTATGGTCAGCGTGGTCGTGGATGGTGTGGTCGTGAGAGAAGGTGGGTGGTGCAGGCGGCTGGGGACCCCCAAGCACCTCACCCACACTGGCGGCCACGCTCACCACCTCCATTGCATCCTGTAGCACACAACACAAATTACAGTCACTAAGCTGCTACTCTGTCATTAAATACATTATGATTCAACCTTAATACGATTTCTGCTACCTCAAGTTATATCACCATATCATCTTGCTTCTTAACTCTTGTAGTTGTCATTTAATATAGCCTACTATGATACAAGCTGTTTTACTTCTGTTACTTTAAGTGAATTTTCTCACCACTTCATCCTAACTGTTTTTAACGCTAAGTATATCATTACTTTCTTATATGCCTGACATGATGCTTCCTGTCTTAAATTTTCTACTTAATATGATAAAAGCTTTCTTGTATTTGTGAATTTTCTCACATGGTACTTTTTGTAGTTTTACTTTCAGTTATTACAGCGTTCTCTTACAAACGGGTTAAATCAGGGCTTCCTGTCTTGATTCTGCTGCCTGAGTCGCCGAAAATAAAGATTTAAGTCTAAATTAGTCACTCCTGTCCCTCGAGAACACCACAGTGGTCATGCCAACTATAGCCTGCATCAGGTGAAGGCCACAAAGGCTTAAAAATTATGGCAAGGAATAAATACTGGGTCAATCAGTCATCATTAAGGCGGAATTGCGCAAATCGTGCTGCAAACTTTGTTTCATTGGCGGACATCACGAAAGTCGCGTCGCCTCACAGGGAATGGCAAACTTTTCCTTTCTTGGAAGAAAAAATGGTTATTTCAGAGCCCCTCTCCCGCAGGCAAGCACAACGACATAAATCAAGTTAACATTTATATTTTCTGTGAAATATTGTCAAGACAAGTCGAAAATTTTACCCATTATCTGGCCCGGTTCTGATGGCGTCCATTTGTCATGACACTCGACACACAATTATGTCGTTCCCAGAGAAGCAATAAATTCTCCCTCCCGGCGCCCCGCACCTACATTACGCCCGAGGAACACTGCCAAAATCAGGGAACGATGATGATGACTTCAGCAGGGCGCGGATGACAATGAAAAGAGACCAGAATCGGACTACACTCTGTCACTCGTCCATCACGCCAACCCGAGTCATCAGTCAAACCCAACAACCATGTCAATACTCGGGTCTACAATCGTTCACCCCCGCACTCTGAGGTTATACGGAGAGTGAGACTACTATGTGTTACTGTGGCACTGTTGGTGAGAAGAGGGAAAAGGGTTACGGAGGGAAGGGGGGGGGGCTGGAGTGAGTGTTGGTTGGAAGGGGAGACGGGGACGGCTGAGGGGGTTATGAAGTGAGTGTTTTGGTAGGGGGAGGGGGGGGAAAAAGTGAATGATGAGGTAGGAAAAGGGGCTTAAAAGGGGAGGGGGAATTAGGTGAGAGTTGGGGTGGGTGAAGGGGGTTGAGGGGGGGGGGAAGAGTGAGTGTTGGGGTAGTGGAAGTGGTTTAAAGGGGAGGGTTGGAGTGAGTACTGGGGTAGGAGAGGGGAGTTTAAAGGAGAAGGGATAGAGTGAGTGCTGGCGTAGGGAACAGAGATTAAAGGGGCGGAATAGAGTTTGAGTGTAAGGTTAGAGGAGGGGTTTAAAGAAGGGGAAATGAAATTAATGTAAGGGTAACTGAGGAGGTTAAACAAGGGAAATGGAGTGACTACTGGGCTTGAGGAAGGGTTTAATGTTTTGATTTCGAGATCGTCTTTCCTATTTTTACAATGCTATCTTTTAACAATTTCTTTCAAATTAGGGGAGATTTTTCGAACTGGGGGAAGGGGTATATATGTATGACTTTCATCAGTCTCCTCACAGCTATGGTTTCCTGAGGCTGAATAAAATCGTCTGGTGGTAGCTTGAAAAAGAAAAATTACATGAAATCATGCTGAAGGGATTAAGGGTGTGTGAGGGAGGGGGGACTGGAATATACTGGTCTAGGTGAGGATTATTTTATGAGCTGGGAGGAAGAGGTGGCTGTGTGTTGGTGGCAGTAAGCAATCACCGTTTTGTTTCTTAAATCACTCTCTCCTGATATCTTGTTGGTAGCGGCACTAGAGGGTAATCATTTTCATTTATCACTGGTGTGTGTGTGTGTGTGTGTGTGTGTGTGTGTGTGTGTGTGTGTGTGTGTGTGTGTGTGTGTGTGTGTGTGTGTGTGTGTGTGTGTGTGTGTGTGTGTGTGTGTGTGTGGAAGGCAATACTGTCCTTGGTCGACTGCAAAGATATAGTATACGTTGATATAAAGAAGCTGAAAAATAATATGCGTATCAGAAACATTAGCAGTAAATATGAATGTAGTGTTAATTGTAACCTTGCATTTGATAGACGCAACAAACGAGCAAAACATGTCCATTGTATAGGTGTTGAAGATCGGGTTACAGTTACAATGAGTTACAGTTCTATACTTAGCACACAAAAAAACAAGGACGGAGAAAGAAACATGCACAGTTGCTATCCACAGTTTTTACCCCTCCCCATTTTGGATTGGGACCCCTTGATGTGGTGGCACCAGTAAGACCGGGAAGTGGAGCTGCTCGGTTATACAAATGTCCCTCAGCTCTCCCTATTTCCCAGAAAGTGGATGGTGGACCGCTACGGAAGAGAAACCTTAGCCTGCAGTCCACCGGGTTAACGTTTCAGATGTTCCTGAGATAACCATTTTGCATCTACCCCACCTTGGTCGGAGGGCGAACTGAATCCAGGGGTGTTTCTGCACAACAGCCCACCCAGTGTTGATGTGCACTCCAACCTAGTGATTTTGGGGGTTGTGTGTTTGTGCGTGTCCGAAGTGAGCTGTTGTGAAGAAGCACCTCTCGATTCAAGCGTCCTTCCTTCCGACCATGATGGGCTACAAACAGCTGACCACGACTGCACCATACCAAATATAGTGCCTCATCCACACCACCTTCTTATTCTCTTTGACAACCTAGGAAATGTACTGTTCCAATGAGGACGCCGGTGGTGCACTGGTTAGCACATACAAGTCACAAATGGAAGAACCTTAGCTCGATTCTCGGACCTGTCGTACTGGTGGGCATAGTTTGTTTCCCCCTACGCACATCCTTTGAATTACGCTCTAACTGTACCACATCCTCTGAACCGTACCACTGATTCTTCCCTTAGTACAACGTAGACATTATAATGTACAGTCGCGGACAATAATACTGTGTACACATCCTAGCCGAACAATTACGAATCTCTTTCACAGTATTTTGAAACGTCTGTCGAGTTCCGAAGAATACACTGGTGTGCTTCAAAAGTCGTTGTTCACTGTCTCATAATCTATAGCAAGGAAACAGAGCGATATCAGTGACTTTACCTTATATCCTGACACAACTACGCCGCTACCTTAGTCCATATTTACAACCTTGGAATTGCAATGTTCCAAGCCCCACAGGCCGGGAATCATGTGTCGCCCAATTAAACCTCTGTCATCTCTGGCTCTGATATGCAAATCTTGTCTTAATGATGGTGGGGCAGCTAATAAACAAATTAATACATCATAATTAAGAGATTTTATACGTCACGGAAATAAACCATAAACTGCAGGCAGAGACAAAACATAATTAAAAATTCGATATTCCGTGTTGCCGGAGGAAATCTGAGCTGGGGTGACGAAAGGTGAAATTAGTGAGTTGTGTCATTATTGCCAAGGCGAGGGGGAGAGGGAAGGGGGAGAAGGAAGGGGGGACGGGGGAGGGGGACGACACAGGCATGGGCCATACTGCTCCCCCCCTCCCCCCCTGGTCACACGCTAGCTTGTGTGTGGGGGGGGGGCGCCCCCTAACACTATGCTCACATGATTAGGTGAGACAATCAGCTTTCAGAAATTAGTTTTAAGAAAATACCTGGCATCGTAAAAGACTGGAACGAGGTCATACTGTGTGACCTCACGAATAAGGGACTAAATTGAGAGGCTGCTAGAAATCGAGTAGCATGGACAACCGCTATTAGGAGACTAACGCCGACGCATCCGAGCTGACTTTTATAAACGAAACGAAACGAAATAAAATACAATAAGTAAGGTATGTAATAATCTGTATTAATCATTTCAGCCTTTTCTGATGATTGGGTGAAAGACAATCCACTTCACGAAATTTAAAGACAATGTTTTACGAAACTTACTGTTAGAAAAAATATAATAACTACTGAATGCCGAGCTCATTTTTCCTCTTATTTTGTTTCAGATAATGTCAGATGAGTTTACTTGGCTCAGAGTGGGTCACAGGAGCCTGAGTGTTAACACCGGTGCCTTTAACCCTCTCATGGCAAGGACAACTGCAAGCATTTTATTCCAGCTGACGCAAGACGATTTTCTTCAACTGAGGGTGGGTCGTAGGAGTGTGAGTGTTAACTGAGGGATTCTGAATACAGTAGATCAGTAGTTTTCACAAGATCAATGAACGGATATTGATTTTAACCTCTTTCTTTTTTTTCTTTTTTTTTTTTTTTCTCCGGCAAGATTAAGTTTTTGCAGGTTTCAACAATGGTTCTGTATTTATTTCATTTATTTACGTACCGGTATTTTTGCATAATAAAACATAAGTAGATTACGATGTGAAAACTGGCCACCAACGGAGTGTTCGACGGATATGAGAGGTCTTCACGGAACAGGCACCGATGAAGATGAAAAAATGATCCGTCTCGTCCTTAGCTGAAGTGATGCCTAGCTATAGAGATACTGTAGAAATCTTGTGAAGCCTCTTAACCCCTTGAATACAACGATTTAGTGGGTATTCTATTCTTCCTACCCCCAGACGATTTTGTTCAGTTCAGGAGAGGCTTTTGGAACTGGAAAGATTCGATACAACCTTATTTCCCACTCTCACTGCCAAAGGTTCCTCCAAAGCAGAACAGTATCGTCTGAAGAACAAAGTGGATGTTGGAGGGGGAAGCCTTCAAGTGGTGGCACTAATGTAACCGGACGACTCCGCTGCCCGGGTATACGAACATTTCTCGTCTTCCTCCCTATCTATCTATCTATTTATCTATCTATCTATCTTTTGCCAGACGCCACAATCCCGTAAGGGGTGGCCATTTGACTTTGAGTTATTTATTTTACGGGGAGGGGCACTAGACCTCCACCAACCCCCTTGCTGACACGTAGGGAGCACGTATGGTTTGGTTATATGGTTACCACCCAGCGTTGTAAATGATTTCTTGGCTTCCTCCTTATCCCCCCAAAAAAAGAGAATGGAGGACTGTAGGAAACTTTTAGTCAGCAGTCCACCTCTTCTACATTCACATGTACAGGGTCACAACAACAACAACAACAACAACATCAACAAAATAACACCACCACCACCACCACCATCAACACCACCACCATCACCACCACCACCACTAACAACAATTGGCTAAAAATAAATGATCAGTGTGAGAGAGTAATTATAAAGTCAGGCAATCTGGTACTTGGGCAGCGAATATGACACCTAACTTTACGAGGGAACTAATGATCGTGTTCTAAGTGATTCTGAAGATTTCGTAACACCCCTTCTTTAGCGATTTATTTAGCACCTTACATCTCAGTATCCTCTTGTGCGTTATTGAGGCAGGCAGTGTCGATATTAAAGTGATATATATATAACATGAGAAAGAAAGTTTGGGTGGGGAGAGAGAGAGAGAGAGAGAGAGAGAGAGAGAGAGAGAGAGAGAGAGAGAGAAAGAGAGAGAGAGAGAGAGAGAGAGAGAGAGAGAGAGAGTGAAATCCCCAAAACTAAACCAAACACCGAAAAAAACTAAGGAAAACATAAGCAAACACGAGAAAATGGGAAGAAAAAACATCTTAATCGTATGATACCTGGAGCTGCACGGGGAAAGAGACAGGCTAATCAGCATAATAAGAAAACTACCCAGAAATCCTCTAGGCGGGGAAAAGGGGACGAGACATTGGCGTGGTGTGGCGTGGTGTGGCGTGGTATGGTGTGGTGTGGGTGGTGGGTGTTACTACTGTTGTTACTACTACTACTTCTATTAATAATGATGATGATGATGATAATTATAATAATAATAATATAATAATAATAATAATGATGATGATGATAATAATAATAATAATTATTATTATTATTATTATTATAATAATAATAATGACATACTGTAGATATAAGCCTGTCTACAAAAGAAGCATTAAAAAGCAGGTAGAGGCAAATTTTTCTGAGTCTCTGTCTTCCTCTAGAACATGAACGGCAAAAGTCCACATTACTCCCAAGGCCTGTACCCTCGTCGACTAAGGCGATTTATATTGTTTATTATACTTTACTCTCTCTTCAGGATTGTTTAAATGATTTTAATATCGTCCTACAATGCATTAATTACGTGCAAAAGGATATTAACCAGCCGTACCTAAAAATAAAGATGTTACGAAGAACAGATGAAAATACAAAAGCAAAGTCCCAATATATACAACAGAGTAAATAGAAACTACAGGAAAACAGAGTCCACCAGTCTGACCGGCGCGATAATCGAACTTGGGTTAAACAAGATAGGAACTGGACGTCTTACCAATACCGTTCCCCCCCTCCCCTACCGGAGACTGGGAAAGGGGATAAAATATGGGTGGGGGAGAAGAGGGAGGGAGGGATTTCAGGGTCTGGAGAGAATCAACAAAAAGACAGGGGGAAACAGGTGTGTTGAGACATAACGAGATTGTGGTAATTTTGATAATAAGAAAACTGGGCAGAAATCCTCTGAGAAGGGAAAAACGGAATATATGGTGATGGCGGTGGTGATGATGATGATACTGATGGTGACGGTGATGATGGTGAACGAGGGGAGGGGGAGGAATGATATCTTGGCAGGGTCGAAAGAGAAGTTACAAAAGACAGGGAAACAGCGGGGAGTATTAGGGCATGGAGAAAGTCACACACCAATAAGAACTCTACGTGGAGAGGAGAGGAGAGGAGAGGAAAGGAGAGGAGAGGAGAGAAAGATAAGGAGAAGGAAAGTAGGGTAGAAGAAGGGAGACAAGAGAGAAAAAAAGAAAAGGAAAAGGAGGAGGATGAGCTGTGAAAGAAAGAAAAATAAAAACGAGGGAGGAAAAAATGGGACGTCTTAAGCAGAGGGCAAGAACCTGTACAATCGAAAGAAAAGGAGGAGGAGAAGAGGGGAGAGGAAAAATAAAAGATAAAGAAAAACAGAGAGACGAGAAAGAGTAAGAAAATAAGGACGTAAACGGTGGAGGGAAATGGAAAAGTAGTGAGGAGGAATGAAGAAGGAGGAGAGGAAGGGAGAGGAAAAAAGGAAGAGAAAAGTCGACGGAAGAGAAGGGTTAGGGGAGGAAGGAGCTAAAAGAGAAGGGACATAAGACTGAAGAGAGGAGAAACGAAGGAGGAGGGGGGAGGCGAGGAAAGGAGAGGAGAAAATTGAGAAAAATAAAAAAATAGATGAAAGAGGTTGGAAGTACGAAGTAAGGATGGAGAGAAACAGGGAAGGAAAGCGAAGAAACGAAAGAGGACGAGAGGAGAGAGGGAAAAGAGAATGAAATGACGATAGAAGAGTTAAGGAAATAAGGAAATAAAAGACAGGGA